>NW_027363486.1:600000-752351 GCF_046119375.1 Phyllobates terribilis | reverse complement strand
GTAGACAAATGCTAGCACAAAGGGTTCTACCAAACCCAATTAACACAGGCTAGCGATAAATCTACATCTAGCTGAGAAGGTTGTATTCCCAGAGCTTCAAAGGAAATTCAACAGAAATCTTTAGCCGGGCCGGCGCCGACATGGAATATGGAATATCTAAAGTTCTATACCTCCAATAATTACGGGACCTATATTTTAAGTGACAGGGTCAACCAAGGAACAATATGCTTATTTTTCAGTTGCTGTGAGCCCCTCCGTGGAGCAGTGGCGCAAAAGTAACAAAATAGCAGACTGCAACTATGTCATGTGTGGTCTCTAAAGAAAGGCAAATTCATAATGGAAATTATGGCGTCGTTTGCAAGCTTCCGCAATCAACGAGCGATAATTTACCCCAGAAGTTAGCGATTTTAATAAAAATGTGAAGACTGGAGCCCAGCTCACATGATGTCAGCAGAGGAGGTGTGTGGGCCGGCCTCCAACCTTCGGCATAAAAGACCCCACTGAGGATGGATCCGGATTCATTGCCAGGGGGTATAGAGACTATAAGCAATGGATCCCTTTCGATAACGGTCAAGGTAATAAGTGGGGTGCCCCCCCTCCAGCTACACTGAATCGTCTTTGCGATCTTATAGTAAGTCTTCCTTAATCCTTATTATTTTGTGTAACTGCATATGTATTGTATTGTCTCCATTTGTAAAATCTTGTATATTTTTCATAAACACTGCCCTTTTGAATTAATTATAAAATTTAATAGTCCTGTTTCTTTTGCTCTGTAATCGTTCCCTCCCCCGAAGCCATACGCTACCAGAACACAGGCGTCCGACCAGGCCTGTATTATATTTCAAACTCGGTCAGTGGTGGCAGCGAATTTAAAAAAATAAGTGGGTTATCGTGAAGATGGCAGTAACCATACTCGGCGTATACACATATTCCGTGGGTTGGAATCTGGAGGTGTGCACGCCATACGCTCACTGGGCGCTTGCCGATACCTACGTAGTGAGTAATCGGGGTTGTGTGCTCGCGAATCCCTGCTCAATGCTGACAATGTGATGGCAGCGGTGGAATATTGTTTGATCTCCCCAGTTTCGTCCCTGTCGTTCCCTGACAAATTGTTGGCAGCGGTGGGATATTGTGTGATCTCCCCAGTGTCGTCTCTGACACCTTACATGAATTTTTAGATGATGAAGAAGATATGATTCCCGAGAAGAATGTTTCCCACATTCTGAACATTAAAATGGTTCCTTCCCTGTATGAGTTCTCTGATGTGCAACAAGTTTTGACTTCCAACCATAACATTTCCTACATTCTGGACATGAATATGGCTTCTCTCCAGTGTGAGTTCTTTGATGTTTAAGAAGATCTGATTTGTAGATAAAACATTTCCCACATTCTGAACATGCATATGGCTTCTCTCCTGTGTGAATTCTTTGATGTTTACGAAGATCTGGTTTCTGGATAAAACATTTCCCACATTCTAAACACGAATATGGCCTCTCCCCTGTATGACTTCTGTAATGTATAAGCAAATTTGACGTATGGTAAAAACATTTCCCACATTCAGAACAAGAAAATGGCTTCTCCCCTGTGTGAATTCGCTGACGCATGAGGAAATGTGATTTCTGGTTGAAACATTTCCCACATTCTGGGCATGAATATGGCTTCTCCCCTGTGTGAATTCTTTCATGTTTAAGAAGGTCTTGTCTCTGGATAAAACATTTCCCACATTCTGAACATGAATATGGCTTCTCCCCTGTGTGACTTCTGAAATGTGTATGTAAATTTGACTTATGGTTAAAACATTTCCCACATTCTGAACATGAAAACGGCTTTTCTCCTGTGTGAATTCTCTGATGTGTAAGCAATTTAGATTTATGTTCAAAACATTTCCCACATTCTGAACAGGATAATGGTTTCTTCCCTGTGGGAATTATTTGATGTTCGACATCCCTTCTCTGGCTTTCATTTTGCTTAACAGTCTGTGATGAATCCAAGTAGATGATGGATTGAAAAGGCTCAGATGACTGATTTCTGCTCTGAAGGGCTGGAGGTATAGCTGGAATAATGGCACGCTTTTCATGGGTATCTGGTTTGACACCACAGTCATCTGCCAAGAATAAATCTGATTTTATTATTTTTCAATATCAATGCCTTATATTTTATAACATTTCCCTATACATAATTCTATACAAATCAAAGTATAATGAAACTATGACCTAAGACAGTGGTGAGCCATCTGTTCACAAATCCCATGGTACTGAACCCCTAACATCCAAGCGACAAACATAATACATACAGGCAGAAACATTTGAGGCAATAAAGGGAGGATTAAAAATAAGCTTTATTACATTACAATCTACAGCAACAGATAAAAATACACGCCATAAAAACATGTAAGATCGGGTATTCCCATCTCCGAGAAACTATCCCAGTATGTAGTAGGTGTAATAATATTAGCAATTATCTCCAATTAGAAATGTAGTATAGTTCTTCTGATGTTGCTTACGCCATTTGCAGGCCATTGCAGTAGCTTAGGTATCCATTTTTACTACCACTCATACAGTGACAGTTAGGTATCCATGCTTATGACCACTAGCAACTAAGTTACTGCAATACCGTGCACATGGGGTAAGCGACATTGAGAATCAGAACTATACTACATTTCTAATATTTCTATTTCTATTATTACACCTACTATATTTTGGAATAGGATTTTGGAGGTGAGAATACCCCTTTAAGGCTGTATGCTTAGGACTTATCCAGGGCTCATCCAGATGCCCCATTCCATTGTCTTGTGATTACATTTAGGCTGTGTGCCCACGTAGCGTTTTTCAAGCGTATATGCTGCGGAATTTCCGCAGCGTAAACGCTTGAAAAACGCATGTATATCCGCACCCCATGGTCCCCAATGGCATTCCGCAATGTCAATGCCCATGCTGCGGATTTTTCCGCAGCGTATATGCTGCGGTCAAAAATCCGCAGCATGTTCATTAATTTTGCGGAAGCGCAGCGGAATCAATGTGCGGATGGTACCCAAGTCTGGATGAGAGGAGACTCTCATCCAGACCTGGGTACCAAAGAACCTGTAAAAAAAAGAATAAAATAAAGTTTATACTTATCTTCTGATGTTTTCCCTCCGTCGCGCTGTTGTCTGAAGGACCTGCCACGTCATTGAGTCATGTGACCCACCACATGACTCAATGACGTCACCGCAGGTCTTGCACACAACAGCGTGAGCCGCTCAAGACTCCGGACGGGGCAGAGAATGCATCAGAAGGTGAGTATAAAGTTTATTTTTTTATTTTTTACCATTCTGAACAAGTTGTCAAGCACTTTTCCAAGTGATGCTTGGAGAAGTGCTTGATAACCCGCATGCAAAGACGCCTCACAAACGCTTCTACCTGGCGGGAAAACCGCATTTAATATCCGCATGCGATTTTCCCGCCAGGGAGAAGCGTAAAAAATATGCTTCAGGTCCGCAACGTGGGCACATAGCCTTATCCCTCTTGACATTTTGTATTTTTATGTGATTTGAATTGTGATTAATAAAGTGTATTTTTAATCTCTATATTGTCTCACATTTATCTATATACAGTGTGACAAAGTCACTGGCAAAGTTCTGGAGGGGAGAAATGTTTCACTGAGGCTATTAGTGTCAGTGATTTGAAACCTAGAAGATTTTCTCCAGCACACTATGTGTTGAGAGGGGTTAATCTGCCATTTTAGAGGGCTCGGTTTTTTATGACTATAGAGCGGGTGGGAGGTCATTCACCATATCTCCACCCCAGGGTGTGGTCTGGGATATAAATAACCAGCCTTTGGAATCATTAGCTGTTCAGTGTGTCTGAAGAGGCTAACTCCAGGGAGGCACTAGTGTGTTGCTAAACTTAACTGGGTGTGTTTGCTAACCTTGTGCGTATTGACTGTGCTATATATTTTATTTTGTTTTCCCATTATGCCAGAAGGGCAGTATTTGTTTTGATAGCCTTTACATTGTTTTATGCTGTGCTTGAACAAGCTACTGAAAGTTTTAAAGAGGCGTACGGAGCGGAGCCGCGCGTGTACGAGGCGTACGGAGCGTAGTCGCGCGTGTACGAGGCGTACGGAGCGTAGTCGCGCGTGTACGAGGCGTACGGAGCGTAGCCGCACGTGTACGAGGCGTACGGAGCGTAGCCGCGCGTGTACGAGGCGTACGGAGCGTAGCCGCGCGTGTACGAGGCGTACGGAGCGTAGCCGCGCGTGTACGAGGCGTACGGAGCGTAGCCGCGCGTGTACGAGGCGTACGGAGCGTAGCCGCGCGTGTACGAGGCGTACGGAGAGGAGCCGAGCGTGTACGAGGCGTACGGAGCGGAGCCGCGTGTGTACCAGGTGTACGGAGCGGAGCCGCGTGTGTACCAGGTGTGCGGAGCCACGTGCGTGTGTGCGGAGTGGAGAAGCGTGTGTACCAGGTGTACGAAGCGGAGCCGTGTGTACGAGGTGTACGGAGCAGAGCCGTGTGTGTACGAGGTGTACGGAGCGGAGCCAAGTGTGTACGAGGTGTACGGAGCAGAGCCGTGTGTGTGCGAGGTGTACAGATTAATACTTATTAATCCATAAAGCAGCAAATATCCTAGAAATCAAGACTCTCTTCACCTTGACCATGAAGCTTCTGATCAATATATCCCGAGTTATCTATCTGCACCCTCTGAATAGAGCGAGTTCTGTGTCACTAAGATGAATGATGATGGGAGTGTATGTGCATGAAGGAAGCTGTCAGTTTCTATGTACCTCCATTTACCTCACTATGGCTGTATACATGTTTGTATGTATTTCAGCCATTAACTCCTTGTTCGGTCTAAGATGATGTGATGTGGCTTCCGTACACATAGTTGATGGGAGGTATGTATCACAGAGGTGGTTGTCCTCTGTGATGTAAACCTGGAGTATTGCTCTAGTGCACATAGTACTAAGAGGCTTGTTTTGTGCTTCTGGACCAGGGTTTTAGGGGCAGCTTGAGAGATGGGTAGGCCTGGCTGCCCACATACCCACCCCTGGGTGTGGTCCATAGGGTAAAATGGAGTCTGTTTGTTTTGACACGTGGTCTGTGTGTGTGGAGGTAAGAAGGCCCCCGTGTGTCATCTCCAAACTGGACTGTCTCTAAAGTGCCATTGTTGGAACTGTTTACTTTGTTTTGCCTGCATTGAAAGGCCATTTCTTTTCCTTTGCTTGTGATGTGGTTTATGAAGAACCAATAACCCAGCAAGGACATATGGATGGAAACGGTTCCCGTGTTGCTTCACCACGCACCAAAGTGAGTAGCATTCCCACAATTGGTGTTAGAAATACGGGCAGCGTTCCCAGGGAACACGTGTGACTGCTACAGAGGTCCTGCATGCCCTAGGCAAAGGCGGCCATAAGCCAGCAAATAACGTCAGATAGCATGGAGAACCTAGTGAAACACCTGGTACAAGCCCAGCTGCAGCAGCAGTACCAACAACAGCTGGCGTAACAGGAGACAAATAAGCTGCTTATGCAACAGAGTTTTGTGGCATGGCAGCTGATTCGACTCAAAGGTCAGCTGATGATTTTCCCATCCTGAAGGCGGTAAGGAGAGTCCTGCAGAAAATGACCAAGGGTGACCACATACAGGCCTTTTTGACCATTTTTGAAAGGGTCGCTGAGAGGGAGAAACTCTAGCCAGAGCAATGGGCAAAAGTGCTGGTGCCATACTTAACGGGGGAGCTCCAGAAGGCCTACTATGACTTAGCCTTAAAAGACGTGCTTGAGAGTGACAATGTCAGGGTACAACGGGTCCACCGCTGGGCATATCACAGTGACAAACCCCCTCGCTACCAAATGTTTGATTTGCTGAACCACGTCCAAAAATGGTTGCAGGCAAAGTCCTCTACCCCTGCGCAGATGGTAGAGCAAGTGGTAATGTACTAGTTTGTGCACTCCTTTCCGAGGCCAATACAGACTTGGGTTGCCCAGGGTGATCCCCGAAATGCCAATGACCTGGTCAGACTGTTCAAAAGATATCAGGGGGTCGATGGTTCCTTGAGGAGGCAACCTACTCCACACTGGAGGTCCCAAGAGGGGGCTGAGACCCAAAAAGAGGTTGGGTGTCCAAGGTCCAAAGGGTCAGTGCAGGTATGCCAAAGGTCCCAGCTGGCAATATTATATGCTGGAAATGTCATAGCCCAGGCCATATAGCCCCCTGTAGTCCCCTGACCTCCAAGCAGATGGACTGTAGCCTGGGTCGCCACTGTTCATACTATGTGTATCCAGATTGCAGTGCGAACTTTCCACACAACAAGGGGCCACAAGCTTGTCCTGTAATGGGGAATGGTCAGCAAGTGCCTGGACTGCTAGGCTCAGGAAGTTTGGTGACCCTTGTGAGGGCCACATTTCCTCTCCAGCTTATCCCTGGGAAGAAGGTTGACGTCAATTGCTTTCACGAGGATGCTAAAGACTATCCAGTGGCCAGAGTGGACATTGAAATGTGCCCAGATACTGAGTCTCATGAGATTGGCATGGTCTAGGACTTACTGCACCCCATTATTATAGGTCAGGACTTTTGTTTGTTTTAGGACTTTTGGGGGAGGGTGACAGTGCTCGATTAAGAGACGGGTCGCCCCTAAAGAACTGTCACCACACTCAGAGTCTGACAGGTTTCCCTTCTATGTCCTTGTGGGGGATGACGAGGTAGTGACCCTTGGGGCTAACATATCAGATTTAGGGGTGACCAGCAAAAATGTTGGGTCTGCCCAGGATTGGGAGCTAACTCTAAAGGAGGAATTCAATAATGTAACCGTCTTAAACGGTATAGCGCAAGAGCCAGGGGCTGACACCAGGTTTCCCTATTTTATGTTGAGTGGGGACTTATTGTACAGGGTTACTAAGGTCAGAGAGGAAATAGTGGAGCAATTGTTGGCACCATGACCATGTAGACGGAGGAAGATGAACATGGTCCATGCACATGTCTTGACCATTTGGACGTGGATAAAACTTTAGAACGGGTTGTGCGGAGGTTCTATTGGCCCAGATGTAACCTAGTAACATAGTTTTTAAGGTTGAAGGAAGACTAAGTCCATCTAGTTAACCCATAGCCTAACATGTTGATCCAGAGGAAGGCAAAAAAAAACCATGTGGCAAACACTAAGCTCCACATTGGGGAAAAAAAATTCCTTCCTGACTCCACATACGGCAATCAGACTAGTTTCCTGGATCAACGCCCTATCAAGGAATCTAGTATACATAACCGGTAATATTATACTTTTCAAGAAAGGAATCCAGGCCCTTCTTAAATTTTAGTAGTGAATCACTCATTACAACATCATGCGGCAGAGAGTTCCATAGTCTCACTGCTCTTACAGTAAAAATCCCCGTCTGTGATTATGATTAAACCTTCTTTCCTCCAGACGTAGATGATGCCCCCTTGTCCCTGTCTCAGGCCTCAGAGTAAAAAGATCAGTAGAAAGGTCTTTGTACTGTCCCCTCATATACTTGTACATAGTAATAAGATTACCCCTAAGCATTCGTTTTTCCAAACTAAATAACCCCAAGTGTAATAACCTGTCTTGGTATTGCAGACCCCCCAGTCTTCTAACAACCTTGGTTGCTCTTCTCTGCACCAATTCTAGTTCAGCTATGTCTTTCTTATACACCGGAGACCAGAACTGTACACAGTATTCTAAGTGTGGTCGCACTAGTGACTTGTATAGAGGTAAAATTATGTTCTCCTCATGAGCATCTATGCCTCTTTTAATGCATCCCATTATTTTATTTGCCTTTGCAGCAGCTGCCTGACACTGGCCACCAAACGTGAGCTTGTCGTCCACCAATACACCCAGGTCTTTTTCAGTGACAGTTTTGCCCAGTGTTTTACAATTAAGCATATAATTATACATTTTATTTCCTCTGCCCAAGTGCATTACCTTACATTTATCCCCATTAAAGCTCATTTGCCATTTATCAGCCCAAGCTTCTAGTTTACATAGATCCTCCTGTAATATAAAATTGTCCTCCTCTGTATTGATTACCCTGCAGAGTTTAGTGTCATCTGCAAATATTGAAATATTACTCTGTATGCCCCCTACAAGGTCATTAATAAATATGTTAAAAAGAAGCGGGCCCAATACTGACCCCTGTGGTACCCCACTGTTAACTGAGACCCAGTCTGAGTGTTTTCCATTAATAACAACCCTTTGTTTCCTATCACTGAGCCAATTCTTAACCCACATACATATATTTTCCCCTATCCCCATTGTTCTCATTTTATGTATCAACCTTTTGTGTGGAACCGTATCAAAAGCTTTTGAAAAGTCCATATACACAACATCCACTGCATTTCCTCGGTCCAGTCCGGAACTTGCCTCCTCATAAAAGCTGATCAGATTAGTTTGACAGAAACGGTCCCTCGTAAACCCATTTTGATATTGGGTCATGAGGTTATTCTTCTTCAGATACTCTAGTATAGCATCTCTTAGGAAACCCTCCAGGATTTTACCCACAGTAGACGTTAAGCTTACCGGCCTTTTAATTTCCAAGTTCAGTTTTTGTCCCCTTTTTGAATATTGGCACCACATTTGCTATACGCCAGTCCTGAGGTACAGACCCTGTTATTATGGAATCTTTAAAGATTAAAAATAATGGTCTATCTATGACGTTACTTAATTCCTGCAGTACTCGCGGGTGTATCCCATCTGGGCCCGGGGATTTGTCAACTTTAGTGATTTTTAGACGCCGCCATACTTCCTGCTGGGTTAAGCAAGTGACATTTAATGGAGAATTTTGGTTATCACTGATCATGTTTTCTGTCATGTGATTTTCTTGTGTAAATATTGTTGAGAAAAATCATTTAGCATATTGGCTGTTTCCTCATCCTCATCCACCATTTCACCCAGACTATTTTTAAGGGGGCCAACACTATCATTTTTTACTATTTATGTAGTTAAAGAATATTTTGGGATTATTTTTACTTTCTCTGGCAATGATTCTCTCTATCTTAATCTTTGCTGCCTTGATTTGGTTTTTACAGAATTTATTTAATTTTCTGTATTTATTCTGTATTTATTTAATGCCTCATCATTACCTACTTGCTTTAGTTCTATAAATGCTTTCTTTTTGTCACTTATTGCGCCCCTTACAGCTCTATTCAGCCATAGTGGTTTCCTCCTATTTCTAGCATGTTTATTCCCATAGGGTATATATTGTGCACAGGTCCTATTCAGGATGCTAATAAATGTCTCCCATTTGCTTTGTGTAGTTTTATGTCTCAGGATATCGTCCCAGTTTATTGCACTAAGATTATCTCTCAACCGTTGGAAATTTGCCTTCCTGAAGTGTAATGTCCTTGTAACCCTTCTACTACACATCTTATTAAAAGATACATGAAAGCTTATTATTTTTTGATCACTAATACCCAAGTGACCCCCAACTCGTTTATGTGATATGCGGTCTGGCCTGTTGGTTAATATTAGGTCTAGCAGTGTCCCCCTTCTTGTTGGGTCCTGAACCAGTTGTGAAAGGTAATTGTCTCTCATAGTTGTCAAAAACCTATTACCTTTGCTGGAACTACAGGTTTCTGTCCCCAATGTATTTCAGGGTAGTTGAAGTCCCCGATAATAATGACTTCTCCTTGAGTCGCTGCTTCATCTATTTGCTTTATGAGGATATTCTCCGCTGCTTCCATTATTTTTGCAGACTTACAACAAACCCCTATCAGTAATTTATTATTTTTTCCCCCTCCCCTTATCTCCACCCATGGGGACTCTACGTTTTCATTAGATTCACATATATTCTCACGCAAGATGGGTTTTAAGGGTGATTTTACATATAAATATACACCCGCCCCTCGCTTGTTTGTATGGTCATTTCTGAACAGACTATAGCCCTGTAAATTAACAGCCAAGTCATGGCTGTCGTCCAGCCATGTCTCAGATATCCCCACCATGTCATAATTATTTTCCAACAAAATTCTAATTCCTCCATTTTGTTGGTGAGGCTTCTGGCGTTAGTGTACATGCATTTTATGTATCTCTCTGTACCTCTATTCCTTCTTACTATTTTGACTGTTCTAACTCCACCCCCAATTTCTTTATTTGTGCTCTAGGTCACTATCTGCACTATCTGCCCCACCTATAAAATGAATACCCTCCCCCCAATCCCTAGTTTAAACACTTTTCGAACCTTCTAGCCATTTTCTCCCCCAGCACAGCTGCACCCTCCCCATTGAGGTGCAGCCCGTCCCTAGCGTAGAACCTGTAGCCAAATGAGAAGTCGGCCCAGTTCTCCAGGAACCCAAACCCCTCCTTCCTACACCAATTCCTGAGGCACTTATTTATCTCCCTAATCTTCCATTGCCTCTCTGGCATGGCACGTGGTACAGGCAGTATTTCAGAGAATACCACCTTGGAGGTCCTTGCTTTAAGCTTGCAGCTTAATTCCCTGAAATCATCTTTAAGGACCTTCCACCTACCTCTAACTTTGTCATTTTTGCCAATGTGCACCATGACTGCTGGGTCCTCACCAGCCCCTCCCATTAATCTGTCAACCCAATCGGCGATGTGCCGGACTCCAGAGCCAGGTAGGCAGCACACTGTTCGAAAATCCCTGTTTTTGTTACAGATAGCCCTTTCTGTTCCCCTAATAATTGAGTCCCCCACTACCAGAACCTGCCTGGCCTGCCCCGCTCTCTTATTTCCCCCCTTACTGGGAGGACATGCCTTGCTGCAGCAGTGCTACCCCTGTACTGACACCCCCCTCATTTGCCAACTTTGCAAACTTTATGGGGTGTGCCAGATCAGGACTAGCCACCCTGGCACTCTTCCCTCTACCTCCCCTTCTAACTTGTCACCCAGCTAGCTGCCTCACTGTCCTGAAGCTCCCTACTACCACCCTCCCCCACACCTACCCCAGTGAGCAGCAGACTCCTTTCCATATTGTCAATGGATCTCAGTGTTGCCAGCTGCTCATTTAGATCCAGAACCTGGGCTTCCAAACGCACAAGATGCGCACATCTCACACAGCAGTATGCACCCATGACCGGCTGTTCCAAGGATTGCATACATGTGGCAAGATGTACACTGGATAGCATTGTCAATTATGGAGCTCATTTCCTAATTGGGATTGCACTAGACAGAAAATTTAAGTAAAAAAGAAATGTAAAGAATTAATAAAATACAGATAGCAATTTCGTCCAAATTCCTCCCTTCCAAATTCCTTGAATCCAAAGTCACTAAATCACAAGTCACACACTTACTTCCTTTTGCACTTACGCTCCGGCCACACTCAGCTCGTTCACACTCGCTATAGAAGAAGATTTAAAGAGTTTTTTTTTTCACCTTTATCAGCAATCCAACCTACAGCTCAATGCACTTCCAAAGGACTTCCAAGTGCTGCGGAATATGATGGCGCTATATAACTAAAAATTGTTGTTATTATTATATTAAAGTACAAATATTTATCATAACATTAGAAACAGCAAAAAATAGATTTTTTTACTTTGCATAAGTTCTTCATACAGCTGAATTTCACCACCACTAAAGGATTAGGTGGCTTATAGCAGAGTGTAACACGTTTGCAAGAGAAAAAGAAAAAAATATGTTTTGTTCTCTGGCTAGCTACAGAAAACATCTATTTTTTTACTCTGAAAATAACAGAAGTTCACCGCCTCTAAAGTAGTAGCTGGCTTATAGCAGAGTGTATCAAGTTTGTCACAGAAAAAAATATTTTTTGGACTCTGCCTAGCAAGAGAAAAAAATCTATTTTTTTTACCCTGAAAACAGCTGAAGTTCAATGCCACTAAAGTAGTAGGTGGCTTTTAGCAGAGTGTATCACGTTTGCGACAGATAAAAATACTTTTGTGGACTCTGCGTAGCAACAGAAAAAATATTTTTTTTTTACTGTGCATACAGCTGAATTTCACCCAGCAAAAAATGACAAAGTGGGCTACTATAGCTTGCACTATCACATTAGTAAATGAAAAAAAGTCTGCATCCAGCTGAATTTCAACCCCACAAAATCAAAAGTTGGGCTACAAGGGCTTGCTTGCGTTATCACATTAGCAAGTGTAAAAATATATACAGTACAGACCAAAAGTTTGGAAACACCTTCTCATTTAAAGATTTTTTGTATTTTCATGACTATGAAAATTGTACATTCACACTGAAGGCATCAAAACTATGAATTACCACATGTGGAATTATATACTTAACAAAAAAGTGTGAAACAACTGAAAATATGTCTGATATTCTAGGTTCTTCAAAGTAGCCACCTTTTGCTTTGATGACTGCTTTGCACAATCTTGGCATTCTCTTGATGAGCTTCAAGAGGTAGTCACCGGAAATGGTTTTCACTTCACAGGTGTGCCCTGTCAGGTTTAATAAGTGGGATTTCTTGCCTTATAAATGGGGTTGGGACCATCAGTTGTGTTGTGCAGAAGTCTGGAGGATACACAGCTGATAGTCCTACTGAATAGACTGTTAGAATTTGTATTATGGCAAGAAAAAAGCAGCTAAGTAAAGAAAAATGAGTGGCAATCATTACTTTAAGAAATGAAGGTCAGTCAGTGCGAAAAATTGGGAAAACTTTGAATGTGTCCCCAAGTCCAGTTGCAAAAACCATCAAGCGCTACAAAGAAACTGGCTCACATGAGGACCGCCCCAGGAAAGGAAGACCAAGAGTCACCTCTGCTTCTGAGGATAAGTTTATCCGAATGACCAGCCTCAGAAATCGCAGGTTAACAGCAGCTCAGATTAGAGACCAGGTCAATGCCACACAGAGTTCTAGCAGCAGACACATCTCTTCAACAACTGTTAAGAGGAGACTTTGTGCAGCAGGCCTTCATGGTATAATAGCTGCTAGGAAACCACTGCTAAGGACAGGCAACAAGTAGAAGAGACATGTTTGGGCTAAAGAACACAAGGAATGGACATTAGACCAGTGGAAATCTGTGCTTTGGTCTGATGAGTCCAAATTTGAGATCTTTGGTCCAACCACCGTGTCTTTGTGCGACGCAGAAAAGGTGAACGGATGGACTCTACATGCTTGGTTCACACCGTGAAGCATGGAGGAGGAGGTGTGATGGTGTGGGTGGTGCTTTGCTGGTGACACTGTTGGGGATTTATTCAAAATTGAAGGCATACTGAACCAGCATGGCTACCACAGCATCTTGCAGCGTCATGCTATTCCATCCGGTTTGCGTTTAGTTGGACTATCATTTATTTTTCAACAGGACAATGACCCCAAATACACCTCCAGGCTGTGTAAGGGCTATTTGACCAAGAAGGAGAGTGATGGGGTGCTACGCCAGATGCCTGGCCTCCACAGTCACCAGACCTGAACCCAATCGAGATGGTTTGGGGTGAGCTGGACTGCAGAGTGAAGGCAAAAGGGCCAACAAGTGCTAAGCATCTCTGGGAACTCCTTCAAGATTGTTGGAAGACCATTTCCGGTGACTACCTCTTGAAGCTCATCAAGAGAATGCCAAGAGTGTGCAAAGCAGTCATCAAAGCAAAAGGTGGCTACTTTGAAGGACCTAGAATATAAGACATATTTTCAGTTGTTTCACACTTTTTTGTTAAGTATATAATTCCACATGTGTTAATTCATCATTTTGATGCCTTCAGTGTGAATGTACAATTTTCATAGTCATGAAAATACAGAAAAATCTTTAAATGAGGTGTGTCCAAACTTTTGGTCTGTACTGTATATATGGGATACTCGTGCATACCGCACAATACAAGCAGTGCACAACACAGTTCTATGCCATGGGCCCTTCTGTTTCTGTCTGAATCTCAGTAATTGCATAAGAAAAAAAAAAAGTGCTGCAAGGTTGATTTCACAGGCACACAGCAGAGGACTTATCTACGCTATCTGACTTCCAAACAAGCCCTCATCTATCTAGCTAAAATCTCTCATTAAACAGGAGCATATTCAGCAGGAGGGTCTGGCAGCAGTGACATGCGCTTGGGAACGTGGCTGAATGGCGCTGAGGGAACATGGCTGCTCTTTATATAGAGAGGACATGTGATTTTAGCAGCCAATGGCAGAAGCCCTTGTGTCTGGACAGTGTGGATGCTTCCTGTGCTCTGATTGGCTAGCCGCACTTTCCTCACTTAAAGTTACAGGAAAAAAAAAAGATTACAAGCGCTCCGCTGCTCTGACCTCTTCTGCGGTCTCCCCACCCCCCTTCCACTCATTTAACACGCCCCCCACTCATAATAAGCAAGCACTAAGCTAACCAAACTGTTAAAAATCTTGTAGTTGCCCCGCAATCAAGTTTCTGCACTTATTCGCTGAACGTTGCCAATTTTCCTGAATTTAAGTAAAAATGCTCGCCTTTGTGAACACGAATCCGAATGTGCCACACTCGTGCAGAACTTAAAATTGAGATCGGATTTTCAACATATTTGCTCATCAATATTCACAATAACACTAATTTTGACCAGGGGTGCCCAAACTTTCACATGCCATGGTAAGTCGTAAGGACCATTTATTTCCTACTATCGTTTGTGAAGAATTCCAACGTTATCACCACATAAAGTACAGAAAAGAAGTTTTTTTTGTCCTGATGAAGAAGTCTGTAGTACTTTGAAATGCGTTGACTAAGTAAAGAAAATGTCTAGGTCTCTTGAAACCAAGTTCATCTTTAATTAAGAAAAAATGGTCACCTGCAGTAGTCAAAGTGCTTTATTTGAGTTTACTACCACCGAAATGTACCACATAGCTTGTAATACTCTATGGGTGAGTAATTGAACCCAGAAAAAAAATGTCAATGCTTTTTTGGAGGGTTAGGTAACACTGATTTGTATCACAAAGCACGTAATACTCTATGGATAAATAATTGAATTCAGAAAAAAAATTCAACGCTTTTTTGGAGTGTTATATAACACCAAAATCTACCACAAAGCACGTAATACTCTATGAATGACAATATAGTAAATGTTTTCAACCCCCCCAAAAAAGAATGTGGTCAACTGCCTCAGCTATATATTTAGCAATGGACTGCAAAGCCCTAAGCCCTGCCTAAAGACTGTACTTAGCCACTATCTCTAGGCTAAATGCAGAATGTATCTGATACAAACAGCAAAGCACATAATTAGCACTTACAAAGACTGTTAGTATGATAGTTCAGCTACAGCGCCAGTATCAACACTAGAGGTGTCTGATTCATTAAAGTCCTGGACAAGCATTCTTTCACTCCAATAAGAACTGTCCCTGAGCTGTGAAATGGCGTCAGTGTGCCAAGCCTAGCGCCGCCTGTCCTTTTATACCTCTAATGATATAATACGGCCAACCAATCTCAGTAATGGTACTACCAAGATGGCTAAGGCATTACAGTGACCGCAGGCAATCCCCGCATGTTTATTGGTTGTGTAACAGAAGCCAAATATGCAGGGGCGGGGATTAGAGTTTCAAATTCGAACACTGGCTAATGCTCACCAAGTAACAAGCACATCCAAGCCCCCAGATACTCGAGTGATATCCGGGTATAACCGAGCGCATTCGCTCATCCCTAATGCAGACATAAAACACTCTTTCAATTATTCAAAATCCCTCATAACATTCGTTGGCTAAACCTTGATATCCGCCCCGTACGTGTGAGGTCAGTAAGAGGTTTAGCAATCGGAAAAAACCCCTAAGAAATATCTTATAATAGTTGGCGAATCCTAGAAAACGTTGCCACACTTTCAGGTCACTAGGTTGGACCCAATCTATTATGGCTTTCACCTTCCCAGGATCCATCGTAAACCCATCAGCCGATAAAATGACCCCAAGAATGAAACTTCCTGAACAGAAAAAAATTCTCAATTTTAGCAAACTAAGAATTTTTTGAGCAGTGCAATTTTTTTTAAACATGCAGCGTCAAACCCGCAGCAAATCCTGATCGTGAGCACATATCCTAATACTACACGGACATATTCCTGGTGAGAAATCCAAGTCAGGCAAAAAAATCATCACTGTAAATCACAACAAATCTCCCAATGTAATCAGAGAAATATCATTCAGAAAGTTGTGAAATCCTGTTGGTGCATTGGAGAATCTGAATGGGAGGACGAGATTATCGAATAAATCCTCAGACGATAAAGACGCCGTTTTCCACTCATCACCCTTCTTGCTGAGAATCAAATTGTAAGAACCATTAGGTTCAAGGTTAGGAAAGCATTTAGCCCCCAAAAGCTGATTATAGTTACGGCTCTGCACGGCATACACCTCGTACACATACGGCTCCGCTCCGTACACCTCGTACACACATGGGTCCGCTCCGTACACCTCATACGCGCGCGGCTCCGCACACCTCGTCGCGCGTGGCTCGGCTCTGTACACCTCGTACACACGCGGCTCCACTCCGTACACCTCGTACATGCGCGGCTCCGCTCCATACACCTCGTACACACAAGGCTCCGCTCCGTACACCTCGTACGCGCGCGGCTCCGCACACCTCGTACAAGCGCGGCTCCGCTCCGTACACTTCGTACACACGTGGCTCCACTCCGTACACCTCGTACACGCGCAGCTCCGCTCCGTACACCTTGTACACACACAGCTCCGCTCCGTACACCTCGTACGCACATCTCCGCTCCGTACACCTCGTACTCGCGTGGCTCCGCTCCTTACACTTCGTACACACACGCGGCTCCGCACACCTCGTACACATGTGGCTCCGTTCCGTACACCTCGTACACACACACGGCTCCGCTCTGCACACCTCATACACATGCGGCACTGCTCCGTAAACCTCGAACACGTGCGGCTCTGCTCCATACAAACACGGCTCTGCTTCGTAAACCTCATACACTCACGGCTCCCCTCCTTATATGTCACAAATACACGGCTCCGCTCGGTACACCTCGTACGCGCGCGGCTCCGCTCCGTACACCTCGTGCATGTGCGGCTCTGCTCCTTACACCTCGTACACCCGCGGCTCTGCTCCCTACACCTCGTACACCCGCGGCTCTGCTCCCTACACCTCCTACACACGCGGCTCTGCTCCCTACACCTCGTACACACGCGGCTCTGCTCCCTACACCTCGTACACACGCGGCTCTGCTCCCTACACCTCGTACACACGCGGCTCTGCTCCCTACACCTCGTACACACGCGGCTCTGCTCCCTACACCTCGTACACACGCGGCTCTGCTCCCTACACCTCGTACACCCGCGGCTCTGCTTCCTACACCTCGTACACCCGCGGCTCTGCTCCCTACACCTCGTACACCCGCGGCTCTGCTCCCTACACCTCGTACACCCGCGGCTCTGCTCCCTACACCTCGTACACGCGCGGCTCCGCTCCCTACACCTCGTACACGCGCGGCTCCGCTCCCTACACCTCGTACACGCGCGGCTCCGCTCCCTACACCTCGTACACGCGCGGCTCCGCTCCCTACACCTCGTACACGTGCGGCTCCGCTCCCTACACCTCGTACACACGCGGCTCCGCTCCCTACACCTCGTACACGCGCGGCTTGGCTCCGTACACCTCGTACACGTGCAGCTCTGCTCCGTACACCTCATACACACGCGGCTCCGCTCCGTACACCTCGTACACATGCGGCTCCGCTCCGTACACCTCGTACACGCACGGCTCCGCTCTGTACACCTCGTACACACACGGCTCCGCTCTGTACACCTCGTACACGCGCGGCTCCGCTCCGTACACCTCGTACACGCGCGGCTCCGCTCCCTACACCTCGTACACGCGCGGCTCCGCTCCCTACACCTCGTACACGCGCGGCTCCGCTCCCTACACCTCGTACACACGCGGCTCCGCTCCCTACACCTCGTACACACGCGGCTCCGCTCCCTACACCTCGTACACGCGCGGCTTGGCTCCGTACACCTCGTACACGTGCAGCTCTGCTCCGTACACCTCATACACACACGGCTCCGCTCCGTACACCTCGTACACATGCGGCTCTGCTCCGTACACCTCGTACACGCACGGCTCCGCTCTGTACACCTCGTACACGCACGGCTCCGCTCTGTACACCTCGTACACGCGCGGCTCCGCTCCGTACACCTCGTACACGCGCGGCTCCGCTCCGTACATCTCGTACACGCGCGGCTCCGCTCCGTACATCTCGTACACACGCGGCTCCGCTCCGTACACCTCGTACACACGCGGCTCTGCTCCGTACACCTCGTACACGCGCGGCTCAGCTCCGTACACCTCGTACACGCGCGGCTCTGCTCCGTACACCTCGTACACACGCGGCTCTGCTCCGTACACCTCGTACACACGCGGCTCTGCTCCGTACACCTCGTACACACGCGGCTCCGCTCCGTACACCTCGTACACACGCGGCTCCGCTCCGTACGCCTCGTACACACGCGGCTCCGCTCCGTACGCCTCGTACACACGCGGCTCTGCTCCGTACACCTCGTACACAGGGCTCTGCTCCGTACACCTCGTACACACGCGGCTCCGCTCCATACACCTTGTACACACGCGGCTCCGCTCCGTACACCTCGTACACACACGGCTCTGCTCCGTACACCTCGTACACACACGGCTCTGCTCCGTACACCTCGTACACACGCGGCTCCGCTCCGTACACCTCGTACACACGCGGCTCTGCTACATCCACACTGTAAACCCCTCCTGACCCCACACATAAACTGCAGCTCATCCAGCACCATGACAACCAGCACAGCAGAGTCCTGCATCCACTGAGGCCCCTGATCATGTGACCCCTGACTCCTCCCCTCCTGTGACCTCATCACAGCTCCTGTGCGCACAGAGCAGCCATATATGTGGTGGCGGCTCTGCAGGTGGAGGTATGTGGAGACCCCCATTACTGGGCGCAGGGGGCATTAACCCCTTCAGCACGGAGACTCTTTTGGGGTCTCTGTGTGGTGTGAACAGTGAGGTAACAGCTGTGGACAGAATGCGGCTTAGCTGGTTCCCGTCCACATTAGATCCATTCAGACGACTGCAGGATGAAGGACAGAAGCCCAGAGAAGTCCTCACACAACGCCATTATTCCTCTCCTAGCTCCAGCACAGTAATGTAGATACTAGTGATGACATTCGGGGGATTTGCAGGAATATGTGGCAGATATTTGCTGGATCTTCTGCTTTCTGGACCGCTTCCTCCTGTAAGTCCTATGAAACAACCCAGACGATCCTGTCAGGTCTGTGACGTGAGATCCATCAGCTGTCGGCACAAGCAGCGTTTCATGGGGAGGGAGTTGTGGTGTGAACATGCTCCTGTTTACACCTTACGGGGCCAGACGCTTTCTATAAGCCGGCGTCATGTCCATTGGGTGTTCCTTATATAGTGATTGTCACATGACAACAAGATCACGAATGTCAGAACCAATACACACACGTTACATAAAGGTAAGAAATGACAAAAGAAACAACAAAAATGGGAAAGAAACAACAACCACCACACGCCCATACGATATGCTACCACCCAAAGCACTAAATAATATATCCTCACTTATCCCCATTCTTCATGCTGTGCGGTGGCCTTTTTTTGATTCCCGCACCACACTATGTTCCTGCCATACCTGCATCCCCAATTTTCTTTTGTAACATTTTAACACCTGGGTTGTTTTAGTGTTTTTTTATATACTATATGGAAGAATGGAAAAAATAAAATATTTCCAGAGAAAAAAAATACATTGTACAGGGAGATATTGGCATCAAATAACTCCTGTCTTGGTGTTCTTATAAACAAGCTTTTATAAAAGCCTCAAACATCTGTGTGTGAATCAGACCTGAGATCTAACGTGATAGATTACAGTCCGGTGAAGACAGGAAACATTCATATAGACAGACGGTGGAGATGTAGTCAGTGACGGACTCTGGCCAAATATGTTTCTAGAGCCGTAGTAGAAGATGAAGATGTCGTCCTCATCATAAAGTCGTTATTTCTCATGTCACGTGTAATGAATATCTCCTGCAGTATTGCTAATGACCAATTCCAGTGTACGTAAATGAGCCGAAAATTAGCAATAAGGAAGATGAGTCTATGAGAAATGTATGCAGCTGCAGACTCCGAGGAAGAAACTGCTTGTTGTCTGTGGCCTAAAATATATAGGTTTTATTACTAGATGTAAAGAAGAAAACTAAATACTGTAAAATAATAAATCTCCTCATATGTTTCCCCTTATTATCTCCAGTAATTGTATTATTACACAGGATTTTTATGATGTTACATCGGCTCATCTTCTTCTCATTGAGGTCTCTACAATATCGGATCCTCTCAGTGAAGATCGTCTATATAAGAGAATTTTCCTGATTTACCCATCAAAGATGGATATGGACAGAGACAAGATGGCGGAGAGGATATTACACCTCACCCTAGAGATCCTCTTCCGGCTTACTGGAGAGGTGAGAGATTCTGATGACGTCACATTACATCATTCTTATCTATGGGAATAACAGATGGACAGAACTGGAGAGGTGAGGACTCTGGAAATGTCTGGAGTGAGATTTATTAATGTGTCTCTCCATAACCAGGATTACTCAGTAGTGAAGAAGACCTCTAGTGAGCGCCGTCAGGACACTGTGTCTGAGGGATGGGAAAGAACCCAGAGCCCAATCACTGGGCCTCCACCTCTCCCCCTGATTCATGAGGACATCAATGACCATAAGATCCTAGAACTCACCTACAAGATGATTGAGCTGCTGACTGGAGAGGTGACACTGCTGGGAATACTGGGACATTATACAGTAACGCTATGAAGGGATCAGGGGGGATGACTGTATCATTGTATGTGTCAGGTTCCTATACGGTGTCAAGATGCCACTGTCTATTTCTCCATGGAGAAGTGGGAGTATTTAGAAGGACACAAAGATCTGTACAAAGACGTCATGACAGAGGTTCCCCAGCCCCTCACATCACCAGGTAATAGACAGGACTAAATACACACGGCCTATATTTATCTGTATGTAAAGAATGAATTCAGCCCCTGTATGTGTTTCCTCCAGTTTTATCCAGTAAGAGGACAACACCAGGGAGATGTCCCTATCCTCTTCTTCTGCAGGACTGTAAACAAGAAGACCCCAATGTTCCTCAGGATCATCAGGTAGATGGAGAGAAGGTGTCATGAGATCTCCCCTATGATGTGTAGACGGCTGTGAAGGTCTTGTGCTCAGTCTTGTTTTATCCACCAGTATTATATGTTTTATACTTGTGTAATGAGAACGGTGGAGATGGCAGGATTAGAGCTGATCATAGATGTGATTTCTCCATCTGTCTGTGACTTTTACAATATTTTTTTCAGGGTGAAGATCTGACCCATATTATTACTACAGAGACATATGTGAGGGGTGATGAGCGGTGTAAAGAGGAGATTCCTACATATGACTACCCAGGTGAGTAGTAACCACTAAATGCAGAGAAGTCACAGATTCTTCTCAGTCAGCGGCTGTGGCTGCTTTATTGGTGGTGTAGTCTGGCCGTATCACAATCGTGTGATCACCATTTTGCCGCTAGACCACAACATTCTCACCCACCAAAAATTGTTCAAATGACTTTAGGAATTGAAAGCCCTTTTCTATAGAGCTTACAACCTGGAGGATCCACCTACTCACTGGGATTAGAAGACGCTGACCCTTACCTGACCAGATCTGTAAACTACAAAGCCAAAATTACAGCATACGTAGAATGTACTGACAAGTTAGAAAATCACTTGAAGAAAAATATTATGATGAATCTGTAAGAGAAAGCGGAGGGTAATGATGCTGTTGGCTTCCTAGATCCCTGATATCTTATTGGATGAATCTACCTTCTCTCCCTTCTGTGCTGCTGAATGTGCTCATATGGTTCCTACATGTTCCTACATGACCAGGTCCAGTCTTTCTGGCCAAACTTCACTTTTATGATCGACAGCATTAAATGTGCAGTGAGGGCCAAGAACGGATTTCTGTACAAAAACAGCAGAGTTTCCCTTTATCCTGACTTTTCAATTTCTTTTTAACCCAACTAACTTCAAACAGGATCATGATAAACTATACAGAAAACATTACACCTGTGCCATGATATATCTCTAAGCTGTGCGTGGCTGATGGCTGTAATATACATTTATTCACACCTGCAGGAGATGTGTTGGCATGGCTCGAGCCCTGGTTTCATGGATTCGCTCCACGTCATAAATTCCATTATGTTTTCAATCCTAAAGAATTCAGATTACTGCACAATCTCTCCTGAAATGGGGGCACTAATACTTTCTCTACTCTTCTGGTCAGGATTCATAGTAGCTCCAATGGTCCACCATAAATGAGTGCAACTCCGGTTTAGTAATGGAGTTCTCCCCTCATACATACGTTGTTGTTGGGGATGTAACATATTTTTTTATGTCTTTTTTTTAACAGGTTCATTCTGTATGATAGTTTGATTGTGGTGGGATCGGCCGGCCTCACTTATGTGAGACTGTAACTCCCTAGTAGTCTTTATAAAAAGATCTCCATTACTTCTTCCAAATGCCCGAGATCTAAATTTAAGACACCTCAGCTCTGCACTATTATAAAAAGTTCTCTTTAAATGTCTAATTTTTTTTCTTGAAACTCATCTGATAGAAAATATTGGCCCTTACGATAATTTAGATTCCCAAGAGCCTCCGAGCCCCATACTCTAATTACCCCAGAAAGGTTTCACCACTAGTTACTCTTTATTTTTTTCTGAAGAATACAGTTCAGCTTCATCATTTCGGTAGTTGTGTTATTGGCTTTGGTCACAGTTTTGCCCATCACCCTTTAACTTTTTTAACCCCTCCATATGGATCTGGACTTACTTAGAGACCTCTAGGCTTGGGCCACGGTGTTACCTACTGGTCTGTGGAGTGAGATGGGAAGGAGAATAATCAAGTAGACGGATCGCTATCAGGAGGGCAGAGAAAATACAAAATCAATAGACACAAGAGTGGTCAGTAAACGGGCCGGGGTCACAACTGGAAACAAATACACAAGCTGGGAGCTGAGCACAGAGGACTGAACCAGAGGAGAACAAGGCTGTATCTGGTAGCTTATAGCAATATGCTTTAAGATTTAGTAGGGTGCGGTGCTTTCCCATTGGCTGAAGTAGGGAGCAGATTACGTCAGCTGGACAGCACACACACCCATACTGCCAGACTGGATGGTAATACTGGTCCCAGGCACCCTAATCTTAGGGGCTGGACAGAGCCAGAGCTTTTGATTCTGATATCTCCTCCATCACCAACGCCGCCTGCAAAATGAATAAGGCGGCTCCTGCTGCGAGAAGCAGACGTCGCAGGAGCTGATCCCAGAGAAAATGGGACACACCAATTGCAGAAGTTCTAATATGACAAAATGGTAGAAATCCCCATAGAGTAGTGACGATTTTGACTTCACAGCCACTTTCCGGAAATTAGCACGCCGCGGATGTTGGAGAGTGAAAATAGCAAATCTGCCATTTTATTGCCCAACACATAGTGCCGAGATTGTGCTCCAGGAGACACACACACCGTAAATTAAGTCTATTAGACTGTGAACTGTCATTGTCTTGGTGAATAATACAATATTTTTACATAACTTGCCATTTCTACGGACAATTTAAGTAGAAATATTCAAAAATATAAAATTCAAGGATATTTTATTAAAAAATAACAATTTGTTTTATTCTTAGCAGATGACTGTACCAAGAGATCAGAGGAACAGCTGACATCGTCTTCAATTTTTAAATGGTATGAGCTTGATATTACACAGGATACAACTGAAGTGAATGCCATTACTCCAGATATACCATCATCCCTTCACAGCAAAGATCTGTCATCTGATCCTATGAAACAGGTTATATCTTCTGATTCATTACCGACTACTAAGGAAATTCAAAGTCACAAAATAAGCATTAAAAAACGAACTGCTCCCAAAGCAAAGAAGCCATTTTCACATTCAGAATATGGAAATGGTTATCCCCTCTTTCCCCTTTATTTTCTTAAACATCAAAAAAATCACACAGTGAAGAATAGATTTTCTTGTTCCTGGTGTGGGAGATGTTTTAACCAGAAATCAGATCTTGTTAGGCACCAGAGAACTCACTCAGGGGAGAAGCCATTTTCATGTTCAGAATGTGGGAAATATTTTATCCAGAAATTGAATCTTGTTATACACCAGAGAACTCACACAGGGGAGAAGCCTTTTTCATGTTCAGAATGTGGGAAATGTTTTAACCATAAATCAGTTTTGGTGAATCACCAGAGAACCCACACAGGGGAGAAGCCTTTTTACTGTTTAGAATGTGGGAAATGTTTTAACCAAAAATCAGCTTTGGTTAAGCACAAGAGAACCCACACGGCGGAGAAGCCTTTTTCCTGTTCAGAATGTGGGAAATGTTTTAACCAGAAATCAGATTTGGTTAGTCACCAGAGAACCCACACAGGGGAGAAGCCTTTTTCATGTTCAGAATGTGGGAAATGTTTTGTATTCAAATTTTACCTTGTTAGTCACCAGAGAACTCACACAGGAGAGAAGCCTTTTTCATGTTCGGAATGTGGGAAATGTTTTGTATGCAAATCCCACCTTGCTAGTCACCAGAGAACTCACACAGGGTAGAAGCCATTTTCATGTTCAGAGTGTGGGAAAAGTTGTAACCAGAAGTCAGATTTCATTAAGCACCAGAGAACCCACACAGGGGAAAAGCCTTTTTCTTGCTCAGAATGTGGAAAATGTTTTGTATGCAATTCACACCTTGTTAGTCACCAGAGAACTCACACAGGGGAGAAGCATTTTTCATGTTCAGAGTGTGGGAAACGTTTTAACCACAAGTCAGATTTCATTAAGCACCAGAGAACCCACACAGGGGAAAAGCCTTTTTCTTGCTCAGAATGTGGAAAATGTTTTAACCAGAAGGTGCATCTTGATAGCCACCAGAGAACTCACACAGGGAAGAAGTATTTTCCATGTTCAGAATGTGGGAAATGTTTTATCCAGAAATGGAATCTTGTTATATACCAGAGAATCCACACAGGAGAGAAGCCTTTTTCATGTTTAGAATGTGGAAAATGTTTTAACCAGAAATCGCATTTTGTTAGACACCAGAGGACCCACACAGGGAAAAAGCCTTTTTCCTGTTCATAGAATCATAGAATGTTAGAGTTGGAAGGGACGTCCAGAGTCATCGTGTCCAGCCTCCTGCTCTTTGCAGGATTTACCAAACCAGCTCAGACAGATGCCTGTCCAGACTCTGTTTGAAGACTTCCATTGAAGGAGAGCTCACCACCTTTTGTGGCAGCCTGTTCCACTCATTGAACACCCTCACTGTCAAAATGTTTTTTCTAATATCTAGTCTGTATCCTCTCCCTTTCAGTTTCATTCCATTGCTTCTCGTGTTTCCATGTGCAAATGAGTGTAACTACACTGTGACATCCCTTCAGATATTTGTAGACCGCTTTTAAGACTCGTCTTAGCCTTCATTTTTGCTAGCTTAACATTCCCAAATCCTTTAACCTTTCCTCATAGGCCATAGTTTGCAGTCCTTTCGCCATTTTGGTCGCTCTTCTTTGAACTTGCTCCAGTTTTTCAATGTCCTTTTTAAAATGTGGTTCCCAGAACTAGACACTATTCCAGATGAGGCCTGACCAAGGAGGAGTACAGAGTGATAACTACTTCACGTGATCTAGACTATGCTTCTCTTAATACATCCCAGAACTGTATTTGCCTTTTTTGCTGCTGCAGCACACTGTTGACTCAAGTGTTAAAAAGGGCTGTTGCTTAGTTCTATTCCTCCCATTCTGTAACTGTAATTTTCCTTTTCCTTGCACAGATGTAGAATCTTGCATTTCTCCCTGTTAATTACCATTTTATTAGTCGCTGCCCATTGTTCAAACTTATCTAGATCCTTCAGAATCCTTACTCTGTCTTCTCTAGTGTTCGCTATCCCTCCTAGTTTTGCATCATCTGCAAATTTGATTACTTTACCTTCAGTTCCCTTATCTAGATCATCTATAAAAATGTTGAACAACATTGGGGCCAGGACAGAGCCTTGTGGTACCCCACTTGAAACACTCTTCCAATTGGATGACCAATCATTTTTACCACTCTTTGCGTACGATCACTGAGCCAGTTATGAATCCACCTAACCGTAGCCTTGTCAATCTCATACTTGGTCATTTTTTCAATAAGGATAGTATGGATAGTATGAGATACTTTATCAAATGGTTTGCTGCCGTTGAGATTTATTATATCTACCGCATTTCCCTGATCCAGCCTCACAGTGATTTCATCATAGTAGGGAATTAGATTAGTCTGATATAACTTGTTTGCTACAAATCCATGCTGGCTCTGGTTCATTACTGTATTTTTTATCCAAGTACTTGCATACATGCTGTTTAATTATTTGTTCAAAGATCTTTCCTGGTATAGAAGTAAGGCTCACTGGCCTGTAATTTCTAGGCTCCATCTTCTTTCCTTTTTTGAAGATAGGAACAACATTTGCCCTTCTCCAATCTTCTGGGATGTCTCCTACAGGATTTTTCAAAGATTCTGGCTAGTGGTTCTGCAATTTACTATGCTAACTCTTTAATACCCTAGGATGTAATTTATCTGGACCACAGCTTCTAAGCTTAATCAGCCAGACGTTTAGATTTGTTAAGCCAGGAGAAATACACTATTATCTTTGTTGACTTTTGAATGTGTGTGTTTCTTTGGCTAATAATAATAATTTTTATTTATATAGCGCCAACATATTCCGCAGCACTTTATAATTAAGTAGGGACATGTACAGACAATAAAAACAATACAATGTATGACATTTCAACAGTCATATGAGGAATGAGGGCCCTGCTCGCAAGCTTACAATCTATATGGAAATAGGGGGACACAATAGGTAGAACATGGTCATCAGCCAGTATCAGTATCTAAGTGCAGTTACTGTGTGCCATTGGTTGCATGGAGGATGCGGAGACAGATGAATAGGCAGGAGCAGATTAAGATGAACATTTAGAAGGGAACGGGAGAGTTAGGTTAGTGAGTTGAGGTGATAGGTTTGTCCAAACAGATGTGTTTTTAAAGCACGTTTGAAAACATGGGGGCTAGATATTAGTTGAATCGTTTGAGGTAGTGCATTCCAGGAAACTGGCGCAGCATGAGAGAAGTCTTGGAGACGGATTAAGTGAAGTTCGGATTAAGGAGGATGTTAGTCTTAGATCAGTTGCAGAATGGAGGGCACGGGAAGGGTGATAGACAGAAATGAGGGAAGAGATATAGGGCGGTGCAGAACTGTGGAGAGCTTTGTGGGTGAGAAAGATGAGTTTTTATTGTATTCTGTAGTAAATGGGTAACCAGTGTAATGACTGGCACAGGGTAGAGGCGTCAGTGAAGCGGACTGATAGAAATGCTACCCTGGCTGCTGCATTAAGAATGGACTGGAGAGGAGTTTGTTTAGAGGGAGGGCTGGTCAAGAAGGACAGTGACTCAGTGTTTGGGAACAATGATGTTTGTTGCTATGCTAATTGCATATTGTACTAACCCAGCTGGTTTATTTACAAGAGCAGAGGGATAAGCTCAAACAGTGAGACCTGAGTGAGCCCTGTACCTTCCCCTCAACTTGTGACTAATAACCCTAGCCACATATGTAAATATAAAAAGGGTTTTCTATGCTGCTGCAAAGAGAATCAAGGAGAATCAGAGAGACATTCCTCAGGACAGAAGATGGATAGCATGGCTCCATCCAGAGAGACATAGATTTGGATTCTACAGGTTTGCAGCCTAAAAGTATATAGTACTGACTGGAAGGATGCAGATCTGCTCCATTGACCATCAGAGAATTCATGGATACTTTTGGGGATCAGGGTAGGGATAATGAGGTCACCTGGCCCCATGGATATATTGTTTGGGCTTGCCAGGTGGGACCCTACATCGCCTGTAACCCATGGAGACATTCGGAGAAGCCAGATTGGGACCAGCCGTTCATCTGGCCCAATGGAAACTCGGAGAGGTCAGGGTGGGACCCTCGGGTCTCCTGGCCTTGTACCTCGATGGACTGTCAGCTTTCTAAGCTTGCCGCTACCTCCTCTCTGTGGGGACCCGCCAAAAGTGAGGGGCCACTAGTTGAGGTAGTTGGCCCTGGAAATCCCAAAGTCGCAGCTGCTCTATTCTCGACAGGCCAGTGGAAGGGTGAGACAGTAATTTTGCAACATCTCGGATATTTTCTCGGACTGTTCTATATGTTTGTCTGTTTAGTGGTTCAATAAAATATTGCCACACTGTTTTACCCTCACCCTGTCTTGTCTGAGTAGTATTATGCCCATGGAAGACCCTCGGATCTTCACACTCACCATCTCTCTGTTTATAGATAATGTGGATTCTTGTATTCCTTCAATAGCACCATGAAGATCAGTTGATGTTACAATTTCTTTCTTAAAGAAGACGTATACAAAATAGGAATTTAAAAGTTCAGCCTTCTCAACATAATTTTTGACCAATTCACCCTGTTCATCCTGTAAAAATTCTATAGCATCTGACTTTTCTTTTGTTTTGACATACCCCCAAAATCCATTTTTATTGCTTTTGGTCTCCCTTGCAAGCCTCACTTCATTACTGGCTTTAACTCTTCTAATGCTTGCCCTGCATTACCTGCAAACAGCATTACATTCTTTAGATATGCCCCCCTCTTTCCATTCAATATACACTTCTTTTTTCCTTTTTAACAAGTGTTTCAGTTCTGTGTATATCCATCCTGGTCTCTTTAAATGCTTCCAATTCTTTCTTCTTTTCAGGATTGTTACTGTGCAGTGAGAATTTCATTTAGCAAAATCTCCCCTCATTGGACATTTCTGTCTTTTAGAACATCCAGTCATTGAACCTTTCTGAGTCCATTAAAATCTGCCTTTCTGAAGTCCAACCTTAAAGTCTGAGTCCTCGCTGTATTCCATTCATGTGTATCATCCCACCAACTTTCAGTGATGTCTATGACATCATATCTCTCTTCCTTTGTTAGCAGCTCCAATTCTCCTTGTTTGTTTCTCATGCTCTGTGTATTTGTATAGGCACATTTTAGTTTGTAGTCGGTTTCTCTTGCTCTTCTATTTTCAATCAGAATTTGTTGTTTTTGTTCTTTATTTCCATTTCTAATAGCAGGGTTCTCAAAAGAATCCTTTGACTGCATTTTTTTTTTTTCTGGTCATGTATTTTCCATCCCATAAAAGTTTAGAATGTGGAAAAACTTTTGTGAAGAAATCATTTCTTTCTAGTCACCAAAGTAGTCACACAGGGGAGAAGCCATTTTCATGTTCAGAATGTGGGAAATGTTTTAACTGAAAATTGTATCTTCTTAAATGAATTGTCCACTTTTAGGACAACCCTCATGTTTGTCATTGTTAAAAGTGACGCCAGCAATGATTGGGCGCAGGGCTCACATAACACAAGTACTGATACAGCTGGAACGGCACCAGCATGCGAGGATTGTAATAATAATCATTATTTTTATATAGCGGCCTCATATTCCGCAGCACTTTACATACATATCATTTATCCATTATGTATATATTCAATGTGTTCATTAATAGAGATTTAAAACCTTAGTTATATATAGGTTTATCAAAAGATCATAGCATGACTGAAAAGTAGACAGATGTTATCTTTGCAGTTAGAAACAACTGACGTTCTGAGATATGTGTAGACAGTAACCGTATCTTTTGAAACACAGTATGCTTAGAATATTATCTATAGTCGGCAGCGAGTATTAGTGTTAACTGCCTGTCATATCTGATTGTGTATATTTTGCATTGCCTGTATAAGCTTGATCGGAATGAATTAGCGTCAGACAGCCTGCTGAGTATCTCACTTGTCTCTTTGTTAACAAACAAAATAAACAGATTTTTACTCCAGAATTCAGATTATCTTTTTTTGGAAAATAGAACATGTCACTTCTTTCAGTGTTTTTACAGCAGAAAACACACCTGCGTTTTTGCATTGTTTTTTCACCCATAGGAAGTAATGGGTGGTCAAAAAAACACAGCAAAAAAACCTGTGTTTTTTTAAACAGCTGTTTTCCTACCAGAGAAAAGATAACAGCAGATTTGCATCAGAAAAAAACACAACGTGTGTGAACATAGCCTAAGGGTTTACATTTCAGCAATACAATGATTCCAAACACACAGCCAAGGAAACTCTCAATTGGTTTCAGATAAAAAATAAAGCTGCTAGAATGACCCAGCCAATCACTTGACCTTAATCCAATAGAAAATTTATGGAAGTAACTGAAACGCAGAGTTCATAGAAATAGCCCACGGGACCTTCAGGATTTGAATAGTGCTTGTGTGGAAGAATGGGCCAAAATCACACCTGAGCAATGCATGCGACTAGTTTCTCCATACAGAAGGCGTATTGAAGCTGTCATCACCAACAAAGGCTTTTGTATGTAGTATTAAAATAATTGCAGACGGCAACTTCAATACTCTTTTCCTGTGTCATTTCTCATAACTTAATTTACGGACATCTATGGTTTGATTTCTTTGCCTGTTTGGATTACATTGGTTGTTACCGTCATCTGCTGAGAATTTCATGTCAATAGCACCTTTAGTTGGGTCCGCTAAATATTTGGACAGTGACACAAGTTTTGGCATTTTATCTGTTTACCAAAACATATTGAAGATACATATGTACAAGAGAGGAGGAATCCAGCAGTGACACATCATTCCAGGTAAGCATATAAAGCTTTACTTGTATTTCACCATTAAAAACATCCAGAAGCAGTACCTGGCTGGTCAGCAAGATAAAATAGGTATCGGGACGGACCTTCGCGTTTCAGCAATAAGCCTTATTCATGGTCTGAACATGATACTTCTAGCTCCCTATATATATGATATATCTATGCACTCTTTGAATATGACCCATGTCAGGGGCTAATTGGAGATTAATTGTCAGCTGGTACCTAAAATTAAAAACACAAAAAATATATACCCAAAAATAGAATATATAGATGACTGGGGTGACAATGACCCCAGTCATCTATTCATGAACATTAGGGATTTTTTACAGAGACAAGCAGTTGGCATCGGAGACTTATTTTCACCTTCCCTGGCTAATATAGTCATGTCCAAATGGGATGAACAATTTTTATATGGAGACTGTAATTTTCAATCAAGTATCATATGGTACGTCTGTTTTATTGACGACATTTTGATATTCTGGTAGGGTACACGAGAGGAAATAGAGAACTTTGGTCACTACATTAATAACAATCCTTTCAATTGAAGGTTCACTAATTTTTCTCATTAAAAAAAAAATAATAATTTTCTTGATATTAATCTTACTGTTAAACAAGGTAGTAGTAGAATATATTTCGCACCATACAGAAAACTTGTGAATATTCACATAAATCTAAAAACATTTATCCCCTTAGTGACAGAGCCCATTTTCACCTTCCTAACCAGGTGAAATTTTTGAAATCTGACCAGTGTCACTTCATATGATAACTCTGGAACGCTTCAACGGATCCTAGTGATTCTGAGACGGCTTTCCGTGACACATTTTACTTTATGTTAATGGTAAATTTGGGTCCATATATTTTTGCGCTTATTTGTGAAAATATCGGAAGTTTGGGGAAAATTTTCAAACTTTCAATTTTTATATCCTTAAACCAGTTAGTTCTGCCGTACAAAATAATTAATAAATAACATTTCCCACATGTCTACTTTACATCAGCATCATTTTTCAAACATCACTTTATTTTGTTAGAATGTTAGAAAGGTTAAAAGTTTAACAGCAATTTCTCATTTTTTCAAGAAATTTTCAAAACCTTTTTTTTTAAGGACCTATTCAGATTTCAATGAACTTTAAGGGGCCTACATATTGTAAACTCCCCAAAAGTGATGCCATTTTAAGAATGACGTCCCTCAAATATTTCAAAATCGCTGTCAGGAAATTTTTTAACCCTTCAGGTGCTACACAGGAATTATTGCAAAGTGGAATTAAAAAATATTAATTTAAATCTTGCCTCTAAAATGTTACTTTAGCCCCAGTTTTTTACTTTACAAGGGATAGCACAACAAAATGGACCCCAAAATTTGTTACACAGTTTATGTGGTCAGAAACCTCTGTTTGGACAAATGGCCAGGTTCGGAAGGGAAGGAGCACTATTTGAATTTTGGAACACAAATTTGGGTGAAATAAATTGTGGGCACCATATCGCATTTGCAGGACCCCTAAGGTGCCCAAACAGCAGAAACCCCCCACAAGTGACCCCATTTTGGAGACTACACACCTGAAAGATTTTTTACAGGGGTATAGTGAGCATTTTTAACCCACAGGTACCACACAGAATTTGATAACATTAGGTTGACATATTGAAAATTTTAATTTTAATTTTTTCAATGTTGTTTTAGCCCCAAATTTGTAATTTTCACAATGGATAATATGAGAAAACAGACCCCATAATTTGTAATGAAATTTCTACTGAACTCGATGATACCCCATATGTGGTCAAAAATGACTGTTTGGGCACATGGCAGGGCTAGGAAAGGAAAGAGAACTATTTGTCTGGAATAGATGAATGCCATGTCGCATTTGGAGAGCCCCTGACAAGCAAAAACAACAGAAACCCCCCACAAGTGACCCCCCAATGAATTCATCTAGGGGTGTACTGAGCATTTCTAACCTACAAGTGATTTACAAAACATTATAACATTTAGATGTGAGAACAAAAATATATTTTTTCCACTAAAATGCTGTTTTAGCACCAAATTTATAATTTACACAAGGGATAATGGGAGAAACTGGACCCCACAATTTGTTAAGCAATTTCTCCCGAATGTGGCAGTACCCCATATGTGGTTGTACACTAGTGATTGAGCACACGGCAGGGATCGGATGGGAAGGAGCGCTACTTGGCTTTTAATACAACAAAAACAAAAAACGGAGCAAATAATATATATCAAACCAAAGGAAAGTTTCAAAGTATCAGACAATTGTCTATTACCAATAAGATGGTGACATATCTATGCTAGGATATGAATGGCAGACCATTTGGGAATAATCAGAAACACCAAACATGAGTTTGGTCAAAAACCTTTATTTCACAAGCAATTGGTTACATGGTGGCACCTCAGAAGCGGGAGCCCACACTATATATATATTTACACACACAAGTATCCTGAACCACAAAGGAGCAAATATGTACAAGTAGAATGAGGCCAAGCGTATAAAGCAATATACCTAGTGCCTAGTGTAGCATGTCAATGATCCTGGGGTAGCCTAAAAATAATAGGTGAGCTTAACTGTATAGCATAAGATGATTGTAGATATAAAGTGGCCCAACACAGGCGGCGAGCCAACTGGTGGGACCAGCAAATGAATCCTTCTTGTAAAGATACAGAGACAGAGTCAATGATGAATGAAGGAAGTGTAATGTAAGGTATGGAGAATTCCAAAGAGGGGGAAGGGGGAGAGGAAACAATGGACACAACACCAGATCAATGGCAGACAGCGTTATATATAAGAAAGGGGCTTAGTGACCGGCTGTGGAGAGAAGTGCCCAGAAGATGCTGGTTAGATGTTAGAGGAAGTGTTCAACATGAGGGCCAGGTCAAAACTTGTAGACAAGAAGACAAGATAGGTAATATGCCTTATACCTCTGCTCTAAGTGGTCCAGGGTACCGAGCGTGGCGCAAAAGCCAAAACCTAAAAGCCCCCCCCCATTTTGGAAACTTCACTGCCTAAGGAGCTCATCTAGGGGTGTAGTGAGTATTTTGAACCCATAGGTGCCTTACAGACTTTTATAACATTGAGTCGTGGAAATATGACATTTTAGTGGTAAAATTGCAATTTTTGCATTTGCTGCAAATTTGTCAGGTACACAAGGGTTAATAGGTGAAACTGGACCCCATAATTTATTGCACAATTTCTCCTGAAAGCGGTGATGTCCCATATGTCATCAGAAATTAGCTATCTCAGGGGCCACTCATTGCCATGGTGACTCGATGACATCATGACGACATCCGGGTGACCAGAACTAACAAGTTATTTAGGTCGTGCGCAGTGCATGATCTACCTAACTGGTGTCAGTGCAGCACTGACAGTTATAAAGCATAGCTATACCCCTGCATTGCTGCTAGGCTTTATAACTGTAATCACAGCTGTGAAAGTGAAAATCACAATTGGACTAAGTAAAAAAAAAAGTACAATACAAAATAGTAAAAACTTTTTTAAAAAATGACAAAATAATAGTAATAAAAATACATGCATATATATACTGTACATACAAATATATCGTACCGATAAATATTTTTTATGAAAAAAAAAAAAAAGTACACACATTTGGTATCATCGCGTCCAGAATGACCCAACCTATAAAACGGTCCCACTAGTTAACTCCTTCAGTGAACACCATAAAAAATAATTAAAAAACAAGACAGGGGGCGTGGCCTGATGTTTGATGTGAGCAGATACATGGACTGAGAGCTCCTGCTCATAATCCTGTAATCCCAGTCTGCACCGACAGAAAACAGATTTAGGGTATGTGCACACGATGCAGAAATGCTCAGGATTTTTTCCTGAGCGTTTCTGCATCTCCCTGGCAGGAAAAATGTATGCGGATTGTACATGAGGATTTTACATGCGGTTTCCTGCCAGGGACATGCGGATGTGAAGCGTTCTTCACTTTCATTTCCGCATGCGGGTTGACAAGCGCTTCCCAAGCGATTTTAGCATCACTTGGAAAGTGCTTGTCAACTTTACACTATATAAATCCATGCAACCGGCAACCGGCATGGATTTATATAGTGTGTGAATGTCAAAAAATAAAAAATAAATATATACTTTACCCTCTGATGGCCCCCGGTGTTCTGCTTCGCTCGGTCCCGGCTGCCAGCAGTGAAGACTTTAGGACCTGCCGACGTCAGCGTCACGTGACCCGTCACATGACTCTGACGTCAGCGAAGGTCCTTCATTCAACCGCGAAGTGCGCGGGAAGCCGGCAGGACGCAGCGCGGGCCGTCAGAAGGTGAGAATATATATATTTTTTATTTTATTCTTTTTCTTTTAATGGTACCTGGGTCTGGATGCGAGTCCTCTTATCCACACCCGGGTACCATCCGCACATTAGACCGCATGAAAAGCGCATCAACATATACAGTGATGCGGATTCCATGCGGTCTAATGCAAGTCAATGGCGGCAAAAGAGCAGCGTTTCCGCAAAATTAATTGACATGCTGCGGATTTTTGACCGCAGCGTTTACGCTGCGGAAAAATCCGCATCATGGGCACAGCACATGCGGATTTCAATTGGGGAACATTGCTTCCCTTCTACCATGCGTTTTTAATGCGTTTCCGCGGCGTTTACGCAACTGCAAAAATGCCGCGGAAACGCATGAAAAACGCATCGTGTGAACTCAGCCTTATACCGCTGATCCTACCTCCTAACACACTGCGGTACCTGTGAGGAGTTCATATCTGGGGCCCCCGAGGAGAATGACCCGTCAAAAGAGCCGCACTGGCAAGGAGGACAGCCTGCCCAACAGGGAGATAAGATGTCAGAGGCTGCATCTCGTCCGAGACACTTTGCCCGGGTGACAGTGGCGGCCATAGAGGATTCTCCTATAGGTCAGCCGGGGGAGGAACAGGAGGAACAAGGAGAATCATGTGCTCCTGATAAAGAGCAGATGACGCAGCAAAAAATTCAGCAGCAACTTTCCTGGGTATAAAGTGAAGGAATTTAATTGGCTCCGGCAGTAAACCTAGAGCATACCACAGATCAGGAACCCACCATGAGGGATGTGCTATCTGTGGTCAATAGGTCCAACAAGTCCCTGACCAGCGTTACCACCCATATGGGATTTATGAAGGAAGATATGTCATCTATAAGGAGAGATATTCAAAGGGCGTTTGAAAGAATTTAAGAAACAGAGGGCAGAATTAGTAATATTGAGGATCTTGTCTAAGATGCAAAAGGATATGAAAACATACAAGCAAAATCTGATTACTCTGCTTAATAAAACGGATTGGATGACTTGGAGAACAGACTCCGTAGAAACAATCTACTCCTTATAGGAGTCCTAGAAGAGCTGAAGGCAAAAACCTGGTTGAATTTATGGAGACCTGGTTCAGGGACGAGTTTGGAAGAGAGGCCCTGTCTCCTATGTTGGCAATAGAATGTGCTCATAGGATACCTTTCAGACCCTCTCCACCAGGAGCTCCACCAAGGCCTTTTGTATTGAAGTTACTGCAATACAGAGCTACAATCATGTGACTGTCCTAACTTATCGAAGACCAAAGGTGGCCATCTTTCCTGACTTCTCTGCTGAAGTGCAGAAACGGAGAGCACAATTTACATCTGTAAAGAAAAGGCTGCGAGACTTACTACTCCCATATTCTGTGATGTATCCGGCACACCTGAGGATCGTAGTCTCAGGAAAGGGGCTCATCCATGAACCTCCCCGGGAAACTACACAATGGCTGGACATCAGCGAAGCTACATTGAGAGCGGCTAAATCCGGACCTCCATAAACATCAACACTTTTGCTTTGGTGGCTTTTAAATCTTGATGCCATTTGATATGGACCGCGGGAATCTCTGAAAAGGTTTTGAAGAAGAGCTTTTCTTTTTAAGTCAGGTTTTGGACTTATAAAGGCTCCCAATCTCCCCTCCAGGGAGAAATGTCTGTAATGTTTGATTGGTTGTATTGCAATGTTAGAAGTTATTTATGTTATGTGTTAAAAAGGGGTGCATGCAAAAAAGAAGGGAGGGTGGAGGAACAGCTCAAAACGGTCTACTGGTTATTCTGTTTCCCTGCGCACATATGGCTAAGCTTGTAAATATTATATCCATTTGCTTCCAGTTATTTGGGTATTTTGCTTGTTTTTGGTTTTTCTCTGTCTAGTGGCCTTACGTGAACATGCATTTACACTTTGCATGCACATCAATTTACGTTTCAGTTCAGACTTCCAGTTTTTTCTTTGTAAATATTATAGCGTGGAATGTGCGGGGCATGGGAGACCAAACTAAGAGGTGTGCTGTATATACTTGGCTATATCAATACCAACCAGCTATTGTCTGCTTGTTGGAAACACATTTGACCTATGAAACAAAACAAATTAATAGGTTGTGGTTAGGCCATGTTTTTCATTCAGACTTTTCTTCTCAGCCAGAGGGGTATCTGTTTTGATTTATAAATCAATCCCATTTAAAACTTCATTGGATACTGAAGGGCGGTATATTGGTATATGAGGCTATATACTGTATACAGAATTCAAATAATTTTGGTAGCTTTATATAAACCTCCTCCATGTAAGGATACAATTATTAAAAAAAATATTATACTTTACCTTGGACTCTCCTACGACTCCAGTTTTGTTGGTGGGAGATTTCAATAATTATTTCCACCCACATTGGGATAGGCTGCATACGGGTAACATCCCTGACTCGGTCTCCTATAAGGGGATGGCTAGATTATTTTCAGAAATGGAGTATGTGGATATTTGGAGACAGAGAAATCCTTTAATTAGACAATATTCATGCTACTCAATGTCACACCATTCCTTGTCAAGGACTGACTTGGCAATTGGAACAGAATCTCTGAATCCGTTAATTCACAAAGTGAAATATTTACCCGGGGGAATCTCAGACCATTCTCCGATATGTGTGCAATTGAGAACAGGGGGAATAGAGGGGGCAATGAAATGCCCGTGATGATTGAATCCATAATGGCTAATGTTTGTGGGTAATTCTTTAAAAGAGGATCTGATAGAATTTTTTTAAATAAACGAGGGATCAACATCAAAAATCAAGATGGATAAGTGGATTGAGAAATTTCATCTAAGCCCGAATCAGACATTACAATTGGAACAAATTAGACGCTCTATCATGAGTCACCTGAAAGACACCTCCCTAGAAATTACTACTAATGACTTTGATAGCTTAGTGAGGGCCACGAGGACGTCATCATCTATCTCTTTCTTATACAATGCAATGAGAGATGTGATGTTGGGAGTAAATCCTGAAATTTTTTTCAAACACTGAAAAAAAATTGAAACGATCAAGCCATTGGAGTTAAGATAAGAGAAGGTTCGGGAAAAACCTGTAAAGCAATAACTAATGAGTTGTGGAGGGAAACCCAATTTAAGATCATTTATAAAGCAAGACACGCCTTTGATATCCCAAAAACGCCTCTTAAACCTGATAGAATTACTTATTGTCCTAAATGTAAAACCCCTTCTACGGACTTATTACATGGACTTTGGCTGTGTCCAAAACTACGAATCTTTTGGGAGGCTATTCTATATTGCGTTAAAGAAATGTGGAACTTTACAACACAACTCCCTCTTATGATGATATTGTTTCACTACTGGCCTAGAGAGAAAACGAAAGAAGGAAGTTCTCAGTTTAAGATCCCTCCATTATTCTATGTTTTGGTTCTATTGGCAAAGCGTATGTTACTAGGCTGCTGGTTGGAACCTTCAATCCCGACTTTACAGGATTTCATCTCACAATTAAAAAATCTATTATCTAGAAAGAATAGAAGCAGGAAAAAATAAGAAACTCACGAGCAAATAATTTGTGAAATGGAAAAACTTTTATTGGAAAACACTGTAATCAAGAAGAAATCACATATTGTAACGCCGTTTGTTAACTCTGTTTGGTGTCACACTGAGAAATTGAGTGGATCCCTAAGAAAACTCCTACAAGACTCAACAGATGATTCTGCAAATATTGTCTGATACATAAGAATCTATTGGGAAAAGTAATAGATATTAGAACATAATGAGAAACCAACTTGCATAAAGGTGTGAAATGATTAGACAAAGATTAATAATCAATAGCATGTAGATCAGGGAAAGGAAGGAGGAGGAGAATAAGAACAAATTAGAAAGGAAGGATTGGTCTATGTCACAGCATATGGCTGAAAGCTCAAGAATCAACAGCAAGACCCATTTGGATTGATTTTTTCTTGTGTTTATGTTTGGATGTGTTTTGAATTATCTTTACAATAAAACCAATAAAATGTTAAAAAAAAGTTAATAATAATAATAAAACTATGGGAGGCCATGGAGGCCGATGTAAGAGGAACACTTATAAGAGATATTATTAGATACAAAGATAAAATTAAAGAATTCACACAAGATCTCCCAAATGGGGTGCAACAGGCTGAGGTGCAATACACCCTAAACCCGTCAGATGGTAATGGCCAAGAGCTGGAAGCAGCTCAGAAATTATTTCATGATCATCTTATCTCGAAGGCAGAAAACAAGCAGTTCTTTACAAAGCAAAAATATTTTGAACAGGGGAAAATGTGGGGCATCTTCTTTGTACCGTACATAAAACACAAGACATAAATAATAAATAAATAAAAATAAATAAAAGAGGGTCCATCTGATGTCACTCAGTTGATTACGGAAAATGGAGACGCCACATCAGGAAACAATGTGCTAAATGCCTTTCATACTTACTATTCTAATATTTATGAATCAAGATTTAGAGGTAATGAGGACGAACTTGGATTGTTTCTTGAGGATATAAAATTACCTAAGTTTAAAGAGGAAAGTAGCTCCTAGGAAATCCACTGACAATGTCTGACCTTGAGGATGCATTACAGTCCCTTGGTAATGAAAAGGCACCGGCTCTGATCGACTGCTATGTGAATTTTTTAAAAAATATAAGGATCTCCTAATCCCTAAACTATTAGATACTTTTAATGAAGCATTAGAATCAGGTCACATGCCAAAATCTATGCTGTCATATCGTCCCATTTTTCTTCTATCGGTAGACACTAAAATTATTGCAAAGGCCCTGGCAAATAGATTATTTCACATTATTACAGTGATTATTCATCAGGATCAATCAGGATTTATGCCAAACTGGTTCACAGCAATGAATTTATTATAAGGCTTTTTTTGAATATTCAGAAATCAGATGTAATAATAGGACATAAAGCTATTCATTCTTTCTTTCTCTCGATGCGGCTAAAGTATTCAATGGCGTAGAATGGAAATACCTGTGGGAGGTTCTGAAAAGGTTTGGGGTCGGTCCCAAATTCCTATCATACATATGACGCGCCCCTGGGCCTGTGTCGCACTGCGGTGCGCACGCGGGAGCTTACCCGGAGCCGGATCCGTGGAGGGTTGTAGTCTCGTGGCGGTGACCCGGTCCGTGCCCAGGGAGTCAAACTGGACGGCAGTCTACTAGTAGTAAATAGTTGATGACTACGCCACCCGTTGAGTGCAGCCAGGGAGCTGCTGCTGCGGGGCAGACCGCTGAGGCCGATGGTAGGATTATGCAGCGTGATAGTATAACCCCCAACGGGAGGGGTATGGTCTCAGGGCAGCCGACGTGGATGATGGGGGTAGCAGGAACCACTCAGAGACGGTACGGTGTAGTTCAGGGTCTTTACTGGTAACAACGATAGACCCTCCCGGAGTACTTGCTAGCGAACGGGGCCTGGTCAGTCCTTGAGCAGATGGGATCTCCCCTGGCCAGGCGTAGTTGTAGGCCTCCCAAACTGACTGTACTCTTCTGGCTACCTTGCTAGAAGCTGATGTAAGTAGCCCACGTCCCTGAGTGTACCGTGTGGTGCTCACCCGTATGGCCGGTGACTCGGGGCCTTCTAATGGCTTCCGCTCCACGATGGCGGTGCTGGTCCCACGCGTGTGACCGTGCCTTCGGGCTTCTGGGCCAGAGGACCTGAAATCCCCTGCCTGACGGATTCTGCTGCTGGGTAGGAGTTAGTCCCCACAGCCTCGGACTCCGGGTCCGGAAAGAAGTCTTCTTAGTCAGGGCGAGCTCTGCAGCTGCCAGCCCCTGACTCCTTGTAACTCTGCTGTTTCCTATGCTGCTTCTTGTCTCTACTCCACTTGTCTGACTCACCCTGCCTCAGCCCCGGGTTTATACAGGGGAAGTTCTTCCCCTCCCAAGACTGGGCAGGAGGTGTGGCATGCACAGGATCCCTGACCAAAGGACCTCCCACCTGCTCTCAGACATAACATTACATTACTGTGGAAAACCAGACCCCTGGGGTGCCACACATACAGGTTTTGTACTCGGGACCTCAGACTAAAATAAGAACTAACGGTCTCTTATCTGCTCCAATCGCGTTGGGGAGGGGCACACAGCAGGGATGCCCCCTGTCTCCCCTCCTTTCCGCGATGGCCATTGAACTTGTGGCCTGTATGTTGAGTGCTAGTCCGGATATTGTAGGCTTTAAATATGGTATCTTAGACGAATGATTTTCACTCTGTGCTGACGATTTACTGATAAATACAGGGTGGGCCTTTTATATGGATACACCTAAATTAAATGGGAATGGTTGGTGATATCAACTTCCTGTCTGTGGCACATTAGTATATGGGAGGGGGAAAACTTTTCCAGATGGGTGGTGACCATGGTGGCCATTTTGAAGTCTGCCATTTTGGATCCAACTTTATTTTTTTCAATGGGAAGAGGGTCATGTGACACATCAAACTTATTGAGAATTTCATAAGAAAAACAATGGTGTGCTTAGTTTTAACGTAACTTTATTCTTTCATGAGTTTTTTACAAGTTTATGACATCTTATAAAATGTGTTCAAAGTGCTGCCCATTGTGTTGGATTGTCAATGCAACCCTCTTCTCCCACTCTTGACACACTGATAGCAACACCGCAGAAGAAATGCTAGCACAGGCTTCCAGTATACGTTGTTTCAGATGCTGCATATTTTATTTCAAGCTGGGAAACATATTGCATCCAAATGGATTAACCCTTCACCTCCAGAAATTAGTGAACTCAAAAATAGAATAAATAATATTATCAGATTAGAAAAAGGGGTATATAAAAAACGAAACTCAATGAATACATTTGAGAAAATATGGGGCTTATGGTTGGATAAACCTGGAATGCCATCAAGGGGGTTATTGTTGGAGAGACAATGACTTATGGGAGAAGGGGGTATTGGTGAGGTCTAATGTTTCATTGTAATGTTAAGGAATTCCAATATACATGTGGTATGGGTAATATAGCACACCTATATGTGTATAGGATTATAATGTTTATTACAATATTATGGTTATATAAGAGATTTCAAGAATGTGGAATGTTAATTGTAAGATATAGTGACTGCAAGTTATCAGACGGTAATGGGCAAGCTGAAAGGATATATAGGACAGATGCATGTATGTCATCCCTATGGTATGTTATTTTATTATTGTATGTACTGGTTTCTTGTTTTGTAAAAAAAAAAAAAAAGTATTGGATTAAAAAGAAAAAGATTAGGAAAAAGGCTTCTCCCCTGTGTGGGTTCTCTGGTGCTTAATCAAATCTGATTTCTGGTTAAAACATTTCCCACATTCTGAACATGAAAAAGGCTTCTCCCCTGTGTGAATTCTCTGGTGATTAACCAAAGTTGATTTCTGGATAAAACATTTCCCACATTCTGAACACGAAAAAGGCTTCTCCCCTGTGTGGGTTCTCTGGTGATTAACCAAAGCTGATTTATGGTTAAAACATTTCCCACATTCTGAACATGAAAAAGGCTTCTCACCTGTGTGGGTTCTCTGGTGGTTAACCAAAACTGATTTATGGCTAAAAAATTTCCCACATTCTGAACATGAAAAAGGCTTCTCCCCTGTGTGGGTTCTCAGGTGTATAACAACAGCTGATTTCCGGTTAAAATATTTCCCACATTCTGAACATGAAAAAGGCTTCTCCCCTGTGTGAGTTCTCTTGTGGCTATCAAGAATCATTTTACGATTAAAATATTTTCCACATTCTGAACATGAAAAAGGCTTCTCCCCTGTGTGGGTTCTCTGGTGCTTAACCAAAGCTGATTTATGGTTAAAACATTTCCCACATTCTGAACATGAAAAAGGCTTCTCCCCTGTGTGGGTTTTCTGGTGCTTCACAAAATCTGATTTCTGGTTAAAACATCTCCCACATTTGGAACAAAAAAATCTATTGTCCACTGTGTGAATTTTTTGATGTTTAAGAATAGACTTTTCGAGGGTAAAACTATTTCCATTTTCTGAAAATGTCTTCTTTGCTTTAGGAGCAGTTCGTTTTTTAATGCTTATTTTTTTATTTTGACTTTCCTTAGTAGTCGGTAATGAATCAGAAGACAGGATCTGTTTCAAATGATCAGATGACAGATCTTTGCTGTGAAGGGATGATGGTATATCTGGAGTAATGGCATTCACTTCAATTGTATCCTGTGGGATCTCAAGATCATCCGATTTAAAAATCTCCTGTCCCTCTGATCTTCTGGTACAGTCATCTGCCAAGAAAAAAAACACAATTATTAACTTTGAATAAAATATCCTTGAAATTTATATTTTTGAACATTTCTACTTAAAATTGTTGGTAGAAATGACAAGTTATTGACAGAATGACAGTTCACAGTCTAATAGAAAACCTCATAGAATAAACTAGTGGATCGTAGTGTTGAACTGTTTGTTCATTCTGCCTCCAAAATATGGAATAAGAAGCCATCAAAAAATATTATGTAGGTGAAAATTATACCAATAAAAACTTCTACTCATCAATAAACCAATCCAGCAATATCCGCTCTCCCAAAGTCAAATCTACCCCTCGTTCTGAGCCTTGCAGTGCGCCCAAACCACATTTAGCATCCATGTATTTGGCATTACTATAGTGAGAAGAACCCACTTAATTGATGGTGTGTGTCTCCTGGAGCACAATCTGGGCACTATGTGTTGGGTAATGAAATGATATATTTGTAATTTTCACTCTTCATCATCCACTGCGTGCTAATTTCCGGAAAGTGCCTGTGGAGTCAAAATAGTCACTACTCCTATAGATTATTTCACTGAGGGTTATAATTTCCAAAATGGAGCCACTTTATGGGGATTTCTACTGCTCTGGTTTTCTGCCATTTTGTCATATTAGGGCTTCTGTAAATGGTGGGTCCCATCTCCTCTGGGATCTGCTCCTGCAACGTCTGATTCTCTCACCAGGAGCCGCCTTATTCATCCTGCAGGCGGCGCTGGTGATGGAGGAGATGTCAGAACCAGAAGCTCTGGGCGGTGCAGGCTCTGTCCAGCCACTAAGATTAGGGTGCCTGGGACCTGTAGTACCATCCAGTCTGGCAGTATGGGTGTGTGTGCTGTCCAGCTGGAGTAATCTGCTCCCTGCTTCAGCCATTTGGAAAGCACCGCACCCTACTAAAGCTGGAAGCATATTGCCGGAAGCTGCCAGATACAGCCTTGTTCTCCTCTGGTTCAGTCCTCTGTGCTCAGCTCCCGGCTTGTGTATTTGTTTCTGTTGTGACCTCGGCCCATTTACTGACTACTCTTGTGTCTTCTGATTTTGTATTTTCTCTGCCCTCCTGGTTCTGACCCGGCTACCTGACTATTCTTCTTGGGTTTAAAGGGTGATGAGCAAGACAATCCCTGGGATCTGGAAAATGGAGTAGATAGCACCAAGCCTGTTCATGGTGACCATCTTTTGAGCTGCCAGGTGACCATGAACAGTGGCCCCAATACATTGTGTCTGCAAACTATCCCAGCACGATCTGCATTCAAATAGCTAAATGGCGCTCCTTCCCTTCTTAACCTGCCATGTGCCCAGACAGTAATGTACAACCGTATACAGGGGATTGTCGGATTCAAGAAAAGATTGAAAATAATTTGTAAGGTCCATTTGTTTCCTATTATCCTTTGTGAAGAATCTCAAAGTTATCACCACATAAAGTGACACACGTCAGAATTGAAAATGGTTCCTGATTAGGAACAGAAAACTGGCTGCAGGAAGGGGTTAAATCAGAGTATTTTGGGCACTAACTGCTGTAGTCAAAAACTGTGAGTATAGACAATAACACATCTACTGAAATGATCAAACTCAACAGTCTCCATCAGTAAGTAGTGAGTAACTAGTGGTGAAACCTCTCTGGGGTAATTATAATAATAATAATGTTTATTTTTAAAGCGCCAACATATTCCGCAGCACTTTACAAATTTTAGGGGGGACTTAGACAGACAATACAGAATAAGCATATCTCATATCGAAAGGAGTGAGGGTCCTGCTCGCAAGTTTACAGTCTATGAGGAAATGGGGGAGACACAAAAGGTAGAATGTACATATATTATATAATGCAGCCTTGATATACTAAATAGGATAAATAATACATGGACTGGTCGCCTGCCAGTATGTGTGCAGTCCTGACCGAGGCTATTATGTGCATGATTGGTATGAACCTGAAATTGAAGAAGATTTTAATATGGGGGAAAACTGAGACGGACAACTGGGATGGACAGATAGTGTGTGGAGGCGATACGCCAGTCTAAAGAAATGGGTTTTTAGGGTCCACTTGAAACTGTGGGTATTGGGAATTATAGTATGGGACTCGGTGGTTCTTCATTATTTAAACTATGATAACGGCCAATATTTTCTGTGAGATGACTTTCAAGAAAAAATATTAGACATTGAAAGAGAACTTTTTCTAATAGTGCAGAGCTGAGGTGTCTTAAATATAGACCTCGGGCATTGGGAAGAGGTAATGGAGACCTACTTTTAAAGACTACCAGGGAGTTACAGAGACACATAAGTGAGTCAGGCCGATCCCACCACAATAAAGCTATCATACAAAATGAACCTGGAAAAAAATACAGAATAAAAGATATGTTACACCCCTAACAACGTATTTATCAGGGGAGAGCTCCAACACTAAATCGGAGTGGCACTCATTTATGGTGGACCATTGGAGCTACTATGAGTCCTGACCAGAAGAGTAGAGAAAGCATTAGCGCCCCCATTTCAGGAGAGATTGTGCAGTAATCTGAATTCCTTAGGATTGAAAACATAATGGAATTTATGACGCGGAGTGAATCCATGAAACCAGGGCTGGAGCCAACACATCTCCTGCAGACGTGAATAAATGTATATTACAGCCATCAGCCACGCACAGCTTAGAGATATATCATGGCTCAGGTGTAATGTTTTCTGTATAGTTTATCACAATCCTGTTTGAAGTTAGTTGGTTTTAAAAGAAATTGAAAAGTCAGGATAAAGGGAAACTCTGTTGTTATTGTACAGATATTCACACTTGGCCTCACTGCACATTTAATGTTGTCGATCATAAAAGTGAAGTTTGGCCAGAAAGACTGGACCTGGTCTTGTAGGGACCATATGAGGACATTCAGCAGCACAGAAGGGAGAGAAGGTAGATTCATCCAATAAGATAACAGGGATCTAGGAAGCCGACAGCATCATTACCCTCCGCTTTCTCTTACAGGCCCATCATAATTTGTCTTCAAGTAATTTTCTCACTTGTCAGCACATTCTACGTACGATGTAATTTGGCTTTGTAGTTTACAGATCTGGGCAGGTAATGGTCAGCGTCTACTAATCCCAGGGGGTAGGTGGATCCTCCAGGTTGTAAGTTCTACAGAAAAGTTCTTTCACAATTACACAAAGTAATGTGAACATTTTTGGATGGCGGAAAATGTTTTGGTCTAGAGGTAAAATGGTGATCACACGATTATAACATGGCTGGACTACACCACCGATAAAGCAGCCACAGCCGGTGATTGAGAAGAATCCGTGACTTCTCTGCATTTAGCGGTTACTACTCACCTGGGTAGTCATATGTAGGAATCTCCTCTTTACACCGCTCATCACCCCTCACATATGTCTCTGTAGTATTAATATGGGTCAGATCTTCACCCTGAAAAAAATATTGTAAAAGTCACAGACGGAGAAGTCACATCTATGATCAGCTCTAATCCTGCCATCTCCACCGTTATCATTACACAAGTATAAAACATATAATACTGGTGGATAAAACAAGACTGAACACAAGACCTTCACAGCCGTCTACACATCATAGGGGAGATCTCATGACACCTTCTCTCCATCTACCTGATGATCCTGAGGAACATTGGGGTCTTCTTGTTTACAGTCCTGTGGAAGAAGAGGACGGGGACATCTCTCTGGTGTTATCCTCTTACCGGATAGATCTGGAGGAAACACATACAGGGACTGAATTCGTTCTTTACATACAGATAATTATGGGCCGTGTGTATTTAGTCCTGTCTATTACCTGGTGATGTGAGGGGCTGGGGAACCTCCATCATGATGTCCCTGTACAGATCTTTATGTTCTTCTAAATACTCCCACTCCTCCATGGAGAAATAGACAGCGACATCCTGACACCTTATAGGAACCTGACACATACAATGATACCGTCATCCCCCCGATCCCTTCATAGCCTTACTGTATAATGTCCCAGCATTCCCAGCAGTGTCACCTCTCCAGTCAGCAGCTCAATCATCTTGTAGGTGAGTTCTAGGATCTTCTGGTCATTGATGTCCTCATGTATCAGGGGGTGAGGTGGAAGCCCCGTGATTGGGCTTATGGGTCTTTCCCATCCCTCAGACACATGGACCTGACAGCGCTCACTAGAGGTCTTCTTCACTACAGTGTAATCCTGGTTATGGAGAGACACATTAATAAATCTCCCTCCAGACATTTCCGGAGTCCTCACCTCTCCAGTTCTGTCCATCTGTAGATAAGAATGATGTAATGTGACGTCATCAGAATCTCTCACCTCTCCAGTAAGCCGGAAGAGGATCTCTAGGGTGAGGTGTAATATCCTCTCCACCATCTTCTTTCTGTCTCTATCCATTCTTCTCTAGGAAAATTATATAGATAAATTATTAGTATCTCATATTGTGGGAATCTGAGTGGATTGAAGATGAGTTGGTGTAAAATATATAAAATTCTGTGTAATAAAAAAAATTAATAGCATTATGATGCCGGTATAAAGCAATAATGTGGTAGAGCACATTATACATCTTCAGGTCATACAGAGATACCGATGTGCTATTGACGCGCCCCCTGGGCCGTGGGGTACTCGGTGCCGGGCCAGTTGTTGCTATGGGAGATGTCACAGTGGCGGTGACCCAGGGCGGTCATTCAATAAGGGAATATTTACAGGGGATTTATGTACAAAGTTCATGACGCCACTTGTGGAATGCGGCTAAAGGAGCTGCCGCTGCGGAGCAGGTCCTCTGGAGCTGATGTTACTGCAGCAGGGATGTTGTGGCTCTCCACAGGTAGAGCTTAGCTCCAGGGCAGTGTTGATGTTATAGGTTATGCTGGGCGCTGTAGTGCAGGGGTTGATGGAGCAGCAATAATCACAGAGACAGTGGGGTGCAGTCTTCCAAGTTTACTCACAGTTCTTAAGTTCCTCAGGTTGCACTGTCCAGCTTACAGCCTCCCACGTCGCGCTGCGTTCACCAAGCAGGGGTTCAGCAATCCCCCAGATAATTCAGGAGCACTTAACGGGACCCCCTTCTGTGTGCCTTTCTCAGTCGTCTTCCTGCACTGGCTCTCACCCTCCTGCCCTGCGCCTCGCAATCAGTGTCCCAATCCAGTAGCCTCGGGTCTTGTCGGGCGACCTGCAGTCCCCTGGACCCTCTGTGGCCCCCTTCTCGGCGATATAATTGCAGATGTGGCCACTGCACATTGCAAGTATAGCAGCCTCCGGTTCCTAGCTGAGCTTTGTAATTCTCCACTAGTTAAGGGGCCGGTCCCCTCTGCGGCTTGATCCCTTCACCGCCTGGCAGATTCGTGCGTACGGGTGGATTCCAGCACTTCCCGTACCCCTGGGATCCCTTCTTCTGTTCCTGGAGCCTTTCTCCTGCTCCCGCTCCTCTTCCCTCTCTCTCTTTCTTCTCTCTCAGTTCTGGGCCTCTCACTAGGCCCGCCTCCGGAGCAGAACTGCTGCAGAGCCTCTGCTCCACACACTCTCCTCCTCTGACTGAACTGTCTTTCTAAGATGGCTCCCCTTTTTATACAGCTACTGAAGTGCTCCCCTAATCTACGTCCTCCACCCACACCCACTACATGGTTCCCCCTCACTTGGTTCTCCTCCACTCCAGCCAAGGGAAGTGGCGCAGCAAGAACCAGAGACATCTTGCCCCCCCCCCCTGCTGGCCTGGAGTGGTGTGTTGGATGCAGGTGTTAGGGTCCCGGGCAGCACTCCATTCTTACCTGAGAGTGAATGCTTGATCACAATATTCTTGGACTATGAATAACTAAAGGATGGTATATGTTTGTGTATAACAATTTTTTGGACTATTAAAAGGACGGCTGAATAAACTATATTCTTTTTGCACAATCTGCATTGTCCATATCCTATTTTTCCAATGGTGTGCCGAGGTTTTCTTCCATATTATTAGACTTTACATTACCTCTGAGCACCCATTTTTACACTGAGCGACCCCTCATTTTGTATCTTACCTGAGAGTGAGATACCACACCTCTGGGTGAGAAGCAGTACCTCTGTGGCGACTGAACCCGCAGGGGTGCCACACTATCCGTTGGGATTACGGAAGTTATAAAATAATTCAGGTAATTTAACAATATAAAGAACGCACCAGTCTTTGTACAGCCAATAAAATATGTTAATGGTTTATTTGTACACATCTCATCACTCCACGAGAAGTTCTGGAAAGTGCTTCTATCTCCACCGGCTACTCTACACTGTGTGCACAATTATTAGGAAATTTCTATTTTTGATCATTACTTTTATTATTTAGGTTATGTGCCCACGATGCAGAAATGCTCCGGATTTTTCCTGAGCATTTCTGCATCTCCCTAGCAGAAAAAACGCATGCGGATTGTACATGTGGATTGTACATGCGGATTGTACATGCGTTTTTCCTGCCAGGGACAAGCGGATGTGAAGCTTTCTTCACATGCATTTCCGCATGCGGGTTGCCAAGCGCTTTCCAGGCGATTTTAGCATCACTTGGAAAGTGCTTGACAACTTGGTCACACTATATAAATCCATGCAAATGGCATGGATTTATATAGTGTGACCGAAAGAATGGTAAAATAAATCTATACTTACCTTCTGATGGCCCCGCAGTCTTGCTTCGCTCCGTCCTGGCTGCAGGCAGATCGCGGTACACTGAAGGACCTGTCGTCACATGACTATGATGTCAGCGCAGGTCCTCCAGTCCACCGTGAGTTGGCGGCATGGGAGGACGAGCGCAGCGGGGGCCGTCAGAAGGTAAGTATAACATTTATTTTTTATTTTATTCTTTTTTTCACAGGTACTATGGTACCCGGGTCCGGAGGAGAGTCTCCTGTCCACCACACCCGGGTACCATCTGCACATTGAACACATGTGCTTATCTAGTGAAGCGGAATACATGCGTTCCAATGCAAGTCAATGGCAGCGAAAACGCAGCGCTTCCGCAAAATAATTGGTAGTGCTGCATTTTATTCCGCAATGATAATCCGCAGCGGAAATTTCCGCAGCATGTGCACAGCACATGCGGATTATCATTGGGGAACATGGCAGGCCTTCTACCATGCGTTTTTTAAGCGTTTCTGCAGCATTTTTGCCACTGCGGAAATGCTTAAAAAACGCATTGTGGGCACACAGCCTTAACATCTCCAGTGCTGTTGGTCAATCCAAAGGGTAATAAACCTGAAACCTGAATATTTAAGAAAGTAAAAGTGAGGTGTTGTCTTAGCAGAATATCTGTGTCCAGAATTATTATGCAACTATATGAAAAATGTAAATTTTCCATCTTAATTGTTTATTTTCATCTGTTATAGAATACATTTCTGACATTTAATAAATACAGTTATATGAAAAAGTTTGGGCACCCCTATTAATCTTAAGCTTAATGTTTTATAAAAATTGGTGTTTTTGCAACAGCTATTTCAGTTTGATATATGTAATAACTGTTGGACACAGTAATGTTTCTGCCTTGAAATTAGGTTTATTGTACTAACAGAAAATGTGCAATCTGCATTCAAACAAAATTTGACAGGTGCATAAGTATGGGCACCTCACCAGAAAAGTGACATTAATATTTAGTAGATCCTCCTTTTGCAAAAATAACAGCCTCTAGTCGCTTCCTGTAGCTTTTAATGAGTTCATGGATCCTGGATGAAGGTATTTTTGACCATTCCGCTTTACAAAACAATTCCAGTTCAGTAAAGTTTGATGGTCGCCTTGCATGGACAGCCCTCTTCAAATGATCCCACAGATGTTCAATAATAATCAGGTTTGGGGACTGGGATGGCCATTCCAGAACATTGTAATTGTTCCTCTGCATGAATGCCTGAGTAGATTTGGAGCGGTGTTTTGGATCATTGTCTTGCTGAAGATCCATCCCCTGCATAACTTCAACTTTATCACTGATTCTTGAACATTATTGTCAAGAATCTGCTGATACTGAGAGAAATCCATGCGTCCCTCAACTTTAACAAGATTCCCGGTGCCGGCATTGGCCACACAGCCCCAAAGCATGATGGAACCTCCACCAAATTTTACTGTGAGTAGCAAGTGTTTTTCTTGGAATGCTGTGTTTTTTTGCCGCCATGCATAACGCCTTTTTGTATGACCAAACAACTCAATCTTGGTTTCATCAGTCCACAGGACCTTCTTCCAAAAAGAAATTGGCTTCTCCAAATGTGCTTTTGCATACCTCAGCCGACTCTGTTTGTGGCGTGCTTGCAGAAACGGCTTCTTTCGCATCACTCTCCCATACAGCTTCTCCTTGTGCAAAGTTGTATAGTTGACGCCATCTGCAGCAAGTTGCACAGTGACACCATCTGCAGCAAGTTGATGCTGCAGCTCTCTGGAGGTGGTCTGAGGATTGTCCTTGACTGATCTCACCATTCTTCTTCTCTGCCTTTCTGATGTTTTTCTTGGCCTGCCACTTCTGGCCTTAACAAGAACTGTCCCTATGTTCTTCCATTTCCTTACTATGTTCCTCATAGTGGAAACTGACAGATTAAATCTCTGAGACAGCTTTTTGTATCCTTCCCCTGAACAACTATGTTGAATAATCTTTGTTTTCTGATCATTTTACAGTTGTTTTGAGGAGCCCATGATGCCACTCTTCAGAGGAGATTCAAACAGGAGAACAACTTGCAAGTGGCCACTTTAAGTAGCTTTTCTCATGATTGCATACACCTGGCTATGAAGTTCAAAGCTCAATGAGGTTACAAAACCAAAAAGGGGCTTTAGTAAGTCAGTAAAAAGTAGGTAGGAGTATTTAAAACACGAAAATGATAAGGGTGCCCATAATTATGCACCTGACAAATTTTGTTTGAATGCAGATTGCACATTTTCTGTTAGTACAATAAACCTCATTTCAAGGCAGAAACATTACTGTGTCCAACAGTTATTACATATATCAAACTGAAATAGCTGTTGCAAAAACACCAATTTTTATAAAACATTAAGCTTAAGATTAATAGGGGTGCCCAAACTTTTTCATATAACTGTATATATCAGTGACCAATATAGCCACCATTCTTCTCAACACCAGTGATAAGCCACCCATCCATGGAGTCAATTAGTTTCTTACTCTGTTGACATTCATCTTTGTGGGCAGAACCAACCATAGTCCCAGACACTGATCAGAGAGGGGACTGTTCTCCTTCACCATAAATCTCGAGTTTAAGAAAAGCTCGAAAGTTCTCAGGAAGGTTTAGGTCCAGAGAGGAAAAAGTCATGTCATTAGTCTTTCATCTTTAAGACCTTTCTGGGCACTGAGCAGTGAAGACTTCGATGCTGCGATTGAGCATTGTCCTGCAGAACAATCCTGTTTTTTTTTTAAAGATGTAGATTTTTTCTGTACCTCTGTTTAAAGTGTCTTCTAAAAACTGGCAGAAGGTTTTTGAGTTGATTTTGCATCTATCTTCAACTTGAAAAGGTCCAACTAGCTCATCTGTAAAAATACCAGCCCATAGCAGTTCCCACCTCCACCTCGCTAGAGTCGGAGTCGAAGTCGAGGTCTGTGCCCATTACTGATCCAGCCACGGGCCCATCCATCTGGTCCGTCAAAAGTCACTCTCATCAGTCCATAAAACCTTTGAAAAATCTGTCTTCCGCTATTTCTTGGCCAAGTCATTTCTTGTGTCTTGTTCAGTGGTGGTTGGTATTCAACCCCGGCCTTGTCTCTGAGCACTGAACACCTAGTTCTTCTGGGCCTCCAGGGAAGCTGCAGTTCTGGAATAGGACAGCACAAGAGGATAATATCTTCCTGGTCGCTTCACATTTGAGTCTTCTGAAATCTTTTGCAGTTAATGCTATTCTTTTTTTTTTCTTTTGTGACCCTATACATTTTGAAGTTTCTGTGATCACACCCAATATCTGAGCAATTTAAGGAGTGTTGCATCCCTCTGTAAGACTTAACCATTTTTGAGTTTTTATAGTCAGTTAAAACTCTTTTTGGCCCATTTTGCCTGAGAAAAATAAGCTGCCTAATAATTGTACCCCCCTGACAAAGGGTTTCAATATCCATAGGCCACACACCCCTCATTACAATACACATCACCTGATCTACTTCATCCACTAAACATTTAAGTTTATACAGCTTGTATTTGGAAAATCTGTATAAAAATGATGATACAGTCAAAATATTCACTTGCCTAATAATTGCGCACACAGTGTATGTTTCAAAATGATCAAGAAAACTATTTTTTATTCTCACCTGCTATAAGCTATGGGTGCAATGTTCAGGAATCATCCCTCAATCCATAGAAAGTGGATTCCACATCTCACCCCTGACAAGCCAAAAAGTGAAAATAGTTGGGCAATATTCTGAAGCTCCATTGTGATTATGATATGTTATAAGCAAGTTTAAATCTCTCTGTTATTTCAATGTGTATTAGGGGTGCACTGTTTTTTTATGGTAATACAGAAAGAAACACTGGCATGGTGGCAACTAGCAGGGTGCAGTGTATGCTCAGGAGTTAATTTCTGGTGTTACAAAAAAATAAATTATTACAACCATATCCTGTAGATTACAGCAAAAGAGGAGAAGTGGTGTGGGGCACTAAAACTATGGGGGTAACAAAGATGAGGATCATTACTGTATATGGCAATGAGAGGGGGGGGGCTAATACTTTATAGGGCACTATAGATGGTTATAGCACTATGTGGAAGCGTGGAAAAATTGGCAAGACACCTAAGGAGAGTAATGAAAAAAAATATATATAACATATATATTTATTTATTGTGAGGGGTCAGCTCTGTGGTAGGCGCTGGTTCACACAGGGATACAGTCCGTAGGTTCAAACAAACTGGTGGTTTATTAAATGTCCATAAACCAGGCAGGAAACAAAAATATCACAGCCTCTTTCAGGTTCCGAAAAGGTATAAAAGAAAAAAAAACACAAAATAGCAGTTCCATATAGAGCACGGCCTCAGCCATTTAAATGCAGATACCTTTACCTGCCTTCAGCAAGGTCTGAGCAGCACATGCAAGGCTTGCTCACCTTGCACAACACACAGACAGACAGACTGAGATAGGCGCAGCGGTCTTAAATCAGCCTTCCAAGACCTGGACTGGAAGTAAGTGAGCAGCCGTTCCCCCCCAGCTCTTTCAGCTGCTCATAAAACCCGGAACTTTAATCCGGGCCCATTAACTATCTCTCAGCACTATGTGTGCTGGAGCCTGCTTCTTCGGGTCCTGCATCACCGAAGCTTGGCACCTCGAGGACACATACCTTCCGTCCACAACCTGTCCAACTGCAACCTTACCTACCCTCCCACCCCCCTGCCCATTTACAGTACAGACCAAAAGTTTGGACACACCTTCTCATTTAAAGATTTTTCTGTATTTTCATGACTTTGAAAATTGTACATTCACACTGAAGGCATCAAAACTATGAATTAACACATGTGGAATTATATGCTTAACAAAATAGTGTGAAACAACTGAAAATATGTCTTATATTCTAGGTTCTTCAAAGTAGCCACCTTTTGCTTTGATGACTGCTTTGCACACTCTTGGCATTCTCTTGATGAGCTTCAAGAGGTAGCCACCAGAAATGGTCTTCCAACAATCTTGAAGGAGTTCCAAGAGATGCTTAACACTTGTTGGCCCTTTTGCCTTCACTCTGCGGTCCAGCTCACCCAAAACCATCTCGGCATGCTATTCCATCCGGTTTGCGTTTAGTTGGACTATCATTTATTTTTCAACAGGACAATGACCCCAAACACACCTCCAGGCTGTGTAAGGGCTATTTGACCAAGAAGGAGAGTGATGGGGTGCTACGCTAGATGACCTGGCCTCCACAGTCACCAGACCTGTACCCAATCGAGATGGTTTGGGGTGAGCTGGACCACAGAGAGGGATTTGAACCCAGGACCCCAGCGCTGCAAGGCTGCAGTGCTAACCACTGAGTCACCGTGCTGCCCAGTGCATTAAAAAAAATATTCGGTATTGCCATGTACATAACTGCCTGAATTAATAACATTTTGAAATATTTTTTCCCATATGGTGTAAATCAAAAAACTAGGAATAATGTTTTTGATCACCACAATTCCACATAAAAATGTAATAAAAAGCTATTAAAATGTCATATGTACGCCAAAATTGTATCAACAAAAAGAAGAAAACAAGAAATAATCATTGAAACCGGGCTATCGATGGATGAATGAAAATAGTTACAGGTCTAAGAAAATGGCGACACGAAAAAATTGTTAGATACAAAATTTTCAGCCCTGGTGACATCTTAATTGTAGCGCATTAGAGCGCTGCAGTCAACCACTGATCTCAGAACTGATGCCAATTTATTCATTACAGTTGAGATCAGTGATTGTCTGCGGTTGTCACACACGCTAAAGACATGACATAACCACTGCAGCCTATAAAGAAGACCCGAGCAGCAGCAGAGAGCCGGCACTGGAGCAGGAGGAAGGCGAGTAATGCGGATTATAGTATCTGTTACACAGGCTCGTAGATTGTGTACAGAAGATTGAAAGGGGAAACCGCTTTTATACTTTCTGCTGTTGGTTCAGGCACATTGTGATGTCCAAAGTTGTAATGAGCCTTAGCCTGAGGACAGACAGCAATAATGATGAGATGGACTGAGAGCAGAGGGGAACGCTGAGGAGATTGTCTGAGGAAAGAGAGGAACGCTGAGGAGGCAGCCTGAGCAAAGAAAGGAGCGCTGAGGAGACAGCCAGAAAGTGGAGAAGAATGTTGAGGGGATGGCCTGAGGTTAGATATGAGCACCAGTGAGGTATCCAGACAGCAGAGAAGAAAGGAGATGGCCCGAATACAGAGAGGAGCGCTGAGGAGACAGCCTGAGAGCAGAGCACTGAGTAGAGGTTCAGAAAGCAGAGAGGAGCGCTGAAGAGATGACCTGAGGGTACAAAGGAGAGCTGAAGAGTGAGACTGAGCGTAAAGAGGAGCGCTGAGGAGACAGCCTGAGGGTAAAGAGAAGCACTCAGGAAACAGCCTGAAGGAAGAGATAAGTGCTAAGGAGACAGCCTGAGGTTAGAGATGAGTGCAAAGGAGGCAGCCTGAGAGCAGAGAGGAACACTGAGGAGACAGCCTATGTGTAGAGAGAAGAACTGAGGAGACAGCCTGGGAGCAAAGAAAAGCGATGAGGAGGCAGACTGAGGGCAGAGAGGAGTCCAGAGGAGATGGCCTGAGAGTAAAGAGGAGAGCTGAGGAGATGGACTGAGAGTAAAGAGGAGCGCTGAGGAGATGGCCTGAGAGTAAAGAGGAGCGCTAAGGAGATGGCCTGAGAGTAAAGAGGAGCGCTGAGGAGATGGCCTGAGCGTAAAGAGGAGCGCTGAGGAGATGACCTGAGAGTAAAGAGCAGCGCTGAGGAGATGGCCTGAGAGTAAAGAGGAGCGCTGAGGAGATGGCCTGAGAGTAAAGAGGAGCGCTGAGGAGATGGCCTGAGAGTAAAGAGTTGTGCTGAGGAGATGGCCTGAGAGTAAAGAGGAGAACTGAGGAGATGGCCTGAGAGTAAAGAGGAGAACTGAGGAGATGGCCTGAGAGTAAAGAGGAGCGCTGAGGAGATGGCCTGAGCGTAAAGAGGAGCGCTGAGGAGATGGCCTGAGAGTAAAGAGGAGCACTGAGGAGATGGCCTGAGAGTAAAGAGTTGTGCTGAGGAGATGGCCTGAGAGTAAAGAGGAGAACTGAGGAGATGGCCTGAGAGTAAAGAGGAGAACTGAGGAGATGGCCTGAGAGTAAAGAGGAGCGCTGAGGAGATGGCCTGAGAGTAAAGAGGAGAACTGAGGAGATGGCCTGAGAGTAAAGAGGAGCGCTGAGGAGTTGGCCTGAGAGTAAAGAGGAGCGCTGAGGAGATGGCCTGAGAGTAAAGAGGAGCGCTGAGGAGATGGCCTGAGAGTAAAGAGTTGTGCTGAGGAGATGGCCTGAGAGTAAAGAGGAGAACTGAGGAGATGGCCTGAGAGTAAAGAGGAGCGCTGAGGAGATGGCCTGAGAGTAAAGAGGAGCGCTGAGGAGTTGGCCTGAGAGTAAAGAGGAGCGCTGAGGAGATGGCCTGAGAGTGAAGAGGAGCGCTGAGGAGATGGCCTGAGAGTAAAGAGGAGTGCTGAGGAGATGGCCTGAGAGTGAAGAGGAGCGCTGAGGAAATGGCCTGAGAGTAAAGAGGAGCGCTGAGGAGATGGCATGAGAGTAAAGAGGAGCGCTGAGGAGATGGCCTGAGAGTAAAGAGGAGCACTGAGGAGATGGCCTGAGAGTAAAGAGGAGCGCTGAGGAGATGGCATGAGAGTAAAGAGGAGAGCTGAGGAGATGACCTGAGAGTAAAGAGGAGCGCTGAGGAGATGGCCGGAGAGTAAAGAGGAGCGCTGAGGAGATGGCCTGAGAGTAAAGAAGAGCGCTGAGGAGATGGCCTGAGAGTAAGGAGGAGTGCTGAGGAGATGGCCTGAGAGTGAAGAGGAGCGCTGAGGAAATGGCCTGAGAGTAAAGAGGAGCGCTGAGGAGATGGCCTGAGAGTAAAGAGGAGCGCTGAGGAGATGGCCTGAGAGTAAAGAGGAGCGCTGAGGAGATGGCATGAGAGTAAAGAGGAGAGCTGAGGAGATGACCTGAGAGTAAAGAGGAGCGCTGAGGAGATGGCCGGAGAGTAAAGAGGAGCGCTGAGGAGATGGCCTGAGAGTAAAGAAGAGCGCTGAGGAGATGGCCAGAGAGTAAAGAGGAGCGCTGAGGAGATGGCCTGAGAGTAAAGAAGAGCGCTGAGGAGATGGCCTGAGAGTAAAGAGGAGCGCTGAGGAGATGGCCTGAGAGTAAAGAGGAGCGCTGAGGAGATGGCCTGAGAGTAAATAGGAGCGCTGAGGAGATGGCCTGAGAGTAAAGAGGAGCGCTGAGGAGATGGCCTGAGAGTAAATAGGAGCGCTGAGGAGATGGCCTGAGAGTAAAGAGGAGCGCTGAGGAGATGGCCTGAGAGTAAAGAGGAGCGCTGAAGAGATGGCATGAGAGTAAAGAGGAGCGCTGAGGAGATGACCTGAGAGTAAAGAGGAGCGCTGAGGAGATGGCCGAAGAGTAAAGAGGAGCGCTGAGGAGATGGCCTAAGAGTAAAGAGGAGCGCTGAGGAGTTGGCCTGAGAGTAAAGAGGAGCGCTGTGGAGATGGCCTGAGAGTGAAGAGGAGCGCTGAGGAGATGGCCTGAGAGTAAAGAGGAGCGCTGAGGAGATGGCCTGAGAGTGAAGAGGAGCGCTGAGGAGATGGCCTGAGAGTAAAGAGGAGCGCTGAGGAGATGGCCGGAGAGTAAAGAGGAGCGCTGAGGAGATGGCCTGAGAGTAAAGAGGAGCGCTGAGGAGATGGCCTGAGAGTAAAGAGGAGCGCTGAGGAGACGGCCTGAGAGTAAAGAGGAGCGCTGAGGAGACGGCCTGAGAGTAAAGAGGAGCGCTGAGGAGATGGCCTGAGAGTAAAGAGGAGCTCTGAGGAGATGGCCTGAGAGTAAAGAGGAGCGCTGAGGAGATGGCCTGAGAGTAAAGAGGAGCGCTGAGGAGATGGCCTGAGAGTAAAGAGGAGCGCTGAGGAGATGGCCTGAGAGTAAAGAGGGGCGCTGAGGAGATGGCCTGAGAGTAAAGAGGAGCGCTGAGGAGATGGCCTGAAAGTAAAGAAGAGCGCTGAGAAGACCGACAAGAAATGCAGAGGAGATGGTCTGAGGATAGAGAGGAACACCGAGAAGACGGCCTAAGTGTAAAGGGGTCGTCCATTTACTTTATGTGTTGAGGGTAGAATTAAATGGTAATGGGTGTGGTTAGGGATTAGAGGAATGGTTATGTATGTGGCCTAAGATGTCATGATGTACAATCTATCCCTCTTTATCTTCTCTGACAGTTGGGTGGTCACACAAATGTAGAAATCTAATTGTTTTTGTAGCTGCAAAATGCAATTGAAATGTGTGAATAAAGTCTATAGAGAGAACCCCAATGGGGACAGTGATAATAATGTGTGTACAGCGCTGCGGAGAATGGAGGCGATATAGAGAATAATGGGGGATCTCCACATACCTCCACCTGCAGAGTCGCCACCACATATATGGCTGCTCTGTGCGCACAGGACCTGTGATGAGGTCACAGGAGGGGAGGAGTCAGGGGTCACATGATCAAGGGCCTCAGTGGATGCAGGACTCTGCTGTACTCTGTAGAATGGAGTGCGTACAAATGTTTAGTGTGTGGTGAGCGTCTCTATTAGGTTATAGGCCAGACACTATTTACCTCACTTATCTGTGTGACTGGCGCCCTATATCGGCCTTATCCATTTGCACTTATAATACTATGCAGCCGCCCTTCCATGAACCATCGGTGTGAGTGGTTGTTTCATCTATTTTGCACCTGTGCTGACTCCGCCTTTATCATGGGGACTGTTGTGTCCTGCAGTGTAGTTGATATTGTGTCTGTCACGATTCCTCCGCTCAGTGTGTCTTGGACGCAGTGACAGCTCAGTCATCCAATCTAGTTCAGAGACTTGCTGAGCTGTCGGTACTTTGATTGACAGCTCAGCCGTGCAATCTGAGACTGGGAGGTGCTGAGTTTCCTTCAGGTGTTCCCTGTTCCTAGTGATTACCCAGCTACTTAGCTGAGCTGTAAGTCCCCGGTAGCTGCTGGTCGTAGCTTTCAGCTCAATATGGTCTGTTCCCTCTGTGCTTTATGCTCTGAATTCAGACATTCTGATCTTCTGTTGCTGGACCCAGGCTTTCCCTATTGACCACCCGTTTGTATTACCCCTTTTGCCTTGACATACGCTGACCTTGGAATTCTGACTCTGGACTGTGACCTGACTAGGTCTTTGTCTCTTCCCTCTTTTTATACCCTCCTGGCTCTTGACCTCAAACTCCTTGACTATCCTGACTCACGGTTTTTCCATGAGAAGTGAGTCAGTGTAACAGCATCTTGGTTTTGGTAAATATGGCCGCCTTTTTTCTGTGATGTTTTTTGAATATGTGGTGGGAGAAAAAATAAATATTTCTAATACTGTGAGCTCTCATGGTATCAAGTGCTAAGCGTCTCTGCTCTATGAGGACTGACGAAAGTTCAGTCTGAACTGTGTCCTATAGATTACAGCAAAGAGGATAAAAACAACCTCGTTACAGCTCATTCAAATGTCCAAGTACAGACTACAATGCATTGGCTGGCCGTGAGTCTCCTGACCTGAGCGTGACAGTCTCATATATTTCTATAATTGTGAGGTAAAAAATTAGAAAAGAAGCTTTATGGCAGGCGCTGTCATGCTGAAGACAAAGATGAGAAGGTGTAGAAAAACAACAAACATATTAAAAGATAGCAATGTGTTTCAAAATCGATCTGTCATCTTCCTAGGACCATCATAAAGCTTTTTTTCCTCATTTTTTGTCTCCTTCTGTTGACTTCAACAGTGGAGAAGCAGTCTATACGAGGAATACCATTGTGCTACTTCTCTCATCACAGTTGAGCCTGACCGGTTCAATTCCACCAGGTGGTGGGAACATTGCATCGACCCTTCCCTGTTTCTTATCACCAGGACTTCATCATGGAGCTGTATATTCTTCTATGAAGTCGTCATGCTCAGGTCAGGAGATCCACGGTCATACATTGCACAGACGTCTAAATGAGCCCTTAGTATTGTTAAGCACAATAACTGTGGAGGGGAACAAAGTTGAGCATTATTATTGTCTATGGTAATTGGGGAGGGTTGGGGTGTATTACTATTACCGCAGGGCTGGGATGGGCAAGGGGGCATCTGCCTGCTGGCTCCCTCACACGTGCTGACTCTCTGTGTGGCTACATATACTGTAAGCCAGTCTATATGTGGGTGTATGAATGATAAGATCTGCACATACAGTATATGTGCTTTTATATATTTATGTGTCTACTACAAAAAAGGATACAACTTTGTCAATTATGTGCTGTTTATATGGAATCATTTTTTTAAAGGAAAAAAACAATGATGTGGATATACGTATTGTGTCTTATGATGTAAGAAAACGCAGGTTATGCAGACACGATGTTTTCATATGTTTGTCATTAAACTCATCTCCTCTCGATCATGTCAGGTTCCCCAGGCTTCCCAAATAATCCCCATTATGATTCAGAGACTTATGTACACATAACCTTCCTATCAGTTTTTTTAGGTGAATTAAAAAAATAATTGGTGTGTGGGGACTTTACTAAGACCCTCATGTAATGTTCACTATTGTTATCACAATGCTGCTTGAATGCAGCACAATTAGGACGGCAGTTTCCAAACCACACATTTTTTATTATATAATTGTTGTGGTATCAATGTAGCAAGCTTGATTGTGTTACTGTATCTACATAGCGAGTATGGATCTGTTATTATTTCTATGTGGTAAGTTTTCTCTGATACAATATATACAGTGAGTACGGAAAGTATTCAGACCCCTTTACATTTTTCACTCTTTGTTTCATTGCAGCCATTTAGTAAATTCTAAAAAGTTCATTTTTTTCTCATTAAAGTCCACTCTGCACCCCATCTTGTCTGAAAAAAACAGAAATGTAGACATTTTTTGCAAATTATAAAAGAAAAACTGAAATATCACATGGTCATAAGTATTCAGACCCTTTGCTCAGACACTCATATTTAAGTCACATGCTGTCCATTTCCATGTGATCCTCCTTGAGATGGTTCTACTCCTTCATTGGAGTCCAGCTGTGTTTAATTAAACTGATAGGACTTGATTTGGAAAGGCACACACCTGTCTATATAAGACCCCACAGCTCACAGTGCATGTCAGATCAAATGAGAATCATGAGCTCAAAGGAACTGCCCAAGGAGCTCAGAGACAGAATTGTGGCAAGGCACAGATCTGGCCAAGGTTACAAAACAATTTCTGCATTACTCAAGGTTACTAATAGCACAGTGGCCTCCATAATCCTTAAATGGAAGAAGTTTGGGACCACCAAAAGTCTTCCTACACCTGGCCGTCCAGCGAAGCTGAGCAATCGTGGGAGAAGAGCCAGCTCCAGAGATGCTGTATGGAGATAGGAGAAAGTTCCACAAAGTCAACTATCACTGAAGCCCTCCACCAGTCGGGCCTTTATGGCAGAGTGGTCCAACGGAAGCCTCTCCTCAGTGCAAGACTTATGAAAGCCCGCATAGAGTTTGCTCAAAAACATATGACGGACTACCAAACTATGAGAAATAAGATTCTCTGGTCTGATGAGACGAAGATAGAACTTTTTTGTGATAATTCTAAGCGGTATGTGTGGAGAACACCAGGCACTGCTCATCACTGTCCAATACAATTCCAACAGTGAAACATGGTCGTGGCAGCATCATGCTATGAGAGTGTTTTTCAGCTGCAGGGACAGGACGACTGGTTGCAATTGAAGGAAATATGAATGCGGCCAAGTACAGAGATATCCTGGATGAAAACCTCTTCCAGAGTGCTATGGACCTCAGACTTGGCCAAAGGTTAACCTTCCAACAAGACAATGACCCTAAGCACACAGCTAAAATAACAAAGGAGTGGCTTCAGAACAATTCTGTGACCATTCCTGACTGGCCCAGCCAGAGCCCTGACCTAAATCCAATTGAGCATCTCTGGAGAGATCTGAAAATGGCTGTCGACCAACGTTCACCATCCAACCTGACAGAACTGGAGAGGATCTGCAAGGAAGAATGGCAGAGGATCCCCAAATCCAGGTGTGAAAAACTTGTTGCAACATTCCCAAGAAGACTCATGGCTGTACTAGCTCAAAAGGGGGCTTCTACTCAAAACTGAGCAAAGGGTTTGAATACTTATGACCATGTGATATTTCAGTTTTTCTTTTTTAATAAATTTGCAAAAATTTCTACATTTCTGTTTTTTTTCAGTCAAGATTGGATTAATTTATTTTATATCTTGATCTGATTTTTATGAACGTAGCGATATCAACCAAATAGGTGTTGTTGTTTTTTATTTCCTAATTTTTAATTAGGCAAAAAGGGGTGTGATTTGAACACACACACACATAAATATATTTATTTATTTTTTGCATATTTTAAAAAATGTTTTATTCCCCCTGAGATCATCTGATCGCTTGAGCTATATACAGCAATGCCACAGTATTGCTGTGTATAACAAAAATCATAAATGATAAGTCTCCTATCAATGGCAGGCACAGGTTGGCTTTCACAAGAGTACTGTCATGACAGGCACAGGGTCTTCAGCTGACCCTTGGCTGTCACGACGACCCATCAGTGTTACACGATCGCATCGGGGGAGGGCCGATGAACAGTTAGAACAGTGCGCCCCCTTGTTGACGCGCTGTAAATGCCACTGTCACAGATTAACAGCGGCATTTAACAGTGGGTCAGATGATGGCTGATTATCACAGCCATCATCTGCTGGCAAACACGCGGGCTTGTCTTACGAGCCTGCATGAATGTCAGGGAGCTAGCATTTGACATACCTAGTACTTCATATTTCATCAAGGGGTTAATAGTGGCTGCTTTAAAGTCTAATAACTCAGTTACCTTTATAAGGCAGCCAAAGGAAAATAGATAAAGGCCCCAAACACATCAGATACATCCAAAATCTATCTTCCGTGACTCCCCCATACACTAGAACATTGGTCTCTGCTCCGAGCTTCTGTGTTCTCTATGAGAGAGCTGCTCCGGCATTCGCTTATCTCCCTGAGAACAAAAGAATCGGCCTCCGGAAATCCAAAGCTTCGGATCCTTTTCTCTCCAACATCATCTTCTTCATAGGAATAGGTACAGCGCCCATACACATTAGACTGCTGGCGGATCCCATCCATTCACCTCACTATAGTCCAATGTGGATGGTGGCCATTAGGGACGGACCGCTTCTCATGGGCTAGGGCTTGTAACCCTGGGATATAATGTGCCAGCTAGCCCCTGGATCTAGGCCCCCATGGATGGTTATAGCCCTATGGAGGTGGGAGGGGGGATGCGCAACGGCCGAATGGGGAATAACTGAAAATCTATAAAAATATATATAAAAACAATAAACATTATAAATCCTTCCCCTTCTTCCCCAAATTCAGAATTTTATTTTAACCAATAAATAGTAATAAATTCTTCTTAATTTTGGTATCGCACCGACCGGGAGGAAAACATCGCCGCTCATTCACACCGGACATTTCATGAAGGGTTTTCTCTTTTTTCAGTGCATTTTAAAGTGAATTTAGTTCTAAAGCACAAAGTCTTTAAATCACCCGATGCCAAGGGGTTAAATATTCCTAAAAATGGATGAAAACATCATTACACAGATGGAGAAGGCGGCAAATGTGAACACGTGTGAAGAAAGACTAAGGTAAGAGTGAGGCCCGATGGGGACGGTGATAACAATGTGTGTACAGCGCTGCAGAGTATGGAGGCGACATAGAAGGAAGAGGAAGAAATAATAGAGAATAATGGGGAATCTCCACATACCTCCACCTGCAGAGCCGCCACCACATATATGGCTGCTCTGTGCGCACAGGAGCTGTGATGAGGTCACAGGAGGGGAGGAGTCAGGGGTCACATGATCAGGGGCCTCAGTGGATGCAGGACTCTGCTGTGCTGGTTGTCATGGTGCTGGATGAGCTGAAGTTTATGTGTGGGGTCAGGAGGGGTTTACAGTGTGGATGTAGCAGAGCCGTGTGTGTACGAGGTGTACGGAGCAGAGCCGTGTGTGTACGAGGTGTACGGAGCGGAGCCGCGTGTGTACGAGGTGTACGGAGCAGAGCCGCGTGTGTACGAGGTGTACGGAGCAGAGCCGCGTGTGTACGAGGTGTACGGAGCAGAGCCGCGTGTGTACGAGGTGTACGGAGCGGAGCCGCGTGTGTACGAGGTGTACGGAGCGGAGCCGCGTGTGTACGAGGTGTACGGAGCGGAGCCGCGTGTGTACGAGGTGTACGGAGCGGAGCCGTGTGTGTACGAGGTGTACGGAGCTGAGCCGCGTGTGTACGAGGTGTACGGAGCGGAGCCGCGCGTGTACGAGGCGTACGGAGCGGAGCCGCGCGTGTACGAGGCGTACGGAGCGGAGCCGCGCGTGTACGAGGCGTACGGAGCACAGCCGCGCGTGTACGAGGCGTGCGGAGCCGCGCGTGTACGAGGCGTACGGAGCGGAGCCGCGCGTGTACGAGGCGTACGGAGCGGAGCCGCGCGTGTACGAAGCGTACGGAGCACAGCCGCGCGTGTACGAGGCGTGCGGAGCCGCGCGTATACGAGGCACACGGAGCGGAGCCGCGCGTGTACGAGGCGTACGGAGCACAGCCGCGCGTGTACGAGGGTGCGGAGCCACGCGTGTACGAGGTGTACGGAGCGGAGCCGCGCGTATACGAGGCGCACGGAGCGGAGCCGCGCGTGTACGAGGCGTGCGGAGCCACGCGTGTACGAGGCGTACGGAGCGGAGCCGCGCGAGTACGAGGCGTACGGAGCGGAGCCGCGCGCGTACGAGGCGTACGGAGCGGATCCGCGAGTGTACGAGGCGTACGGAGCGGAGCCGCGCGTGTACGAGCCGTACAGAGCGGAGCCACGCGTGTACGAGGCGTACGGAGCGGAGCAGCACGTGTACGAGGCGTACGGAGCGGAGCCACGCGTGTACGAGGCGTACGGAGCGGAGCCGTGTGTGTTTGGCAGTCCTCGCCAGGGCTGTGGAGTCAGAGACAGAGCCCATTTTGGTGGAGTCGAAGTTGAAGTCGCTATAAAATGGACCGACTCCAACTCCTAAAATATATAATACGTTGGGTACAGTAGTTCAATGCAGGATGTGGGGAATATTTTTCATAAGTGTTAAATAATACTCATTTCTGTATTATTTTTTCTACTGAGGACTTCTCAAAGTATCAATATCACGATATTCTTATAAAAAAATGTATCGATTTATTCTTGGATTGTCCATTAAAAAGAATCAGATTGCAGCAGGTACATACAATAATTAGTGATAAAGTAATTGTCCATTTGTCCATAATTAGCTTAATTGTTGAGATTCACCCATCTTTCCTTGGATCCTGGCTGGTAAATCACATCTTTGTCCAGCACGTGTCCGGGCCTACATGTCAGCTGCTTCCTCAGCATACAGATCCTTCTGTGTTCTGTGGAATGGGAAGAGCGAGAGAGAGCCCCCCCGTTCTGCACCATGGGCTTTTATAGTCAGTCGTATGGCACACCTGTTCTACATATGGTAGTGAACTAAAAATACACACACAAATAGCGCATGTCAACTAGACACGATGGCTGATGTATAGAACTCAGATTTAAGAATAAAATGAATATCCATAATTAACTATTTAACACTTACTAGGTCAGTAATGGGGTTGTCTGATAGACACATCTCCATTACTAACACTAGGGCCTGATGCCAGCTGTGATTTTTGACAAACTACAGCTTACATCAATCCCAAGACACTTTACACCGATTGTCAACGCATGAGGGCAATCAGGAAGAGCAAAGACAAAAAGACATAATCGTAGGTAATTTTAGGTTGAGGAGGGACCAATAACCAGAGACCTTCCCAATCTGATAATATCAGATCTCAGCTGTCTGCTTTTCCTTTGCTGGCTTCAAAAATAAGGAGACTCCATGTCGTTTTTTTAAATTATTTATTAGGCGAAACACCCTTTAGTTCCACATGAAAGACTCTAAAGGGTGCACATTTATAACATACTAGATGGTGGCCCGATTCTAACGCATCGGGTATTCTAGAATATGTCTCCCGACAGTGGCGTACTTATTTTAAATGTGCCGCCAATTGGCCGGAGAAGTGTCCATGGCGGAGCGGGGTCATTGTGCCAGTAGTGAGGGGCAAATAATGCCGGAAATGTCACTGACTGTGGAGACGTCTCCATGTAGCACCTTCACTCCGGATATCACTGTACAGGAGAAGCACAGTTCACACTGTGCATCCACTGAGGCCCCTGATCATGTGACCCCTGACTCCTCCCCTCCTGTGACCTCATCACAGGTCCTGTGCGCACAGAGCAGCCATATATGTGGTGGTGGCTCTGCAGGTGGAGGTATGTGGAGATCCCCCATTACACAGAGACTCTTTTAGGGGGTCTGTGTGGTGTGAACAGTGACGTAATAGCTGTGGACAAAATGCGGCTTAGCTGGTTCCCGTCCACATAAATTGTTTAATGAAATGTTTTTATTTAATGTGATTAAATCTATTTCTTGTGTTCGGCATATTTACATGGTGGACATTTATCAATGCTGCATTTGTGAAAACCCAGAGGTGTAAGCCAGGTTCTCCTTATGTGTTTCTCTTGCGATTAAACTAAGAGACAGGAGTTGTGAAAGGGTCGGGGCCGAGAACAAACAACCATCGCGTAAAGCCATCAAACCACCATCTTGTGAAAAAAGTTTTCAGCTACAGACTCCAAGAAGAAACTGCTTGTTGTCTGTGGCCTAAAATATATAGGTTTTATTACTAGATGTAAAGCCGAAAACTAAATACTGTAAAACATAAATCTCCTCAAATGTTTCCCTTATTATCTCCAGTAATTGTATTATTACACAGGATTTTTATGACGTTACATCGGCTCATCATCTTCTCATTCAGGTCTCTACAATATCAGATCCTCTCAGTGAAGATCTTCTATATTAAGAGAATTTTGCTGATTATCCCATCAAAGATGGATATGGACATAGACAAGATGGCGGAGAGGATATTACACCTCACCCTAGAGATCCTCTTCCGGCTTACTGGAGAGGTGAGAGATTCTGATGACGTCACATTACATCATTCTTATCTATGGGAATAACAGATGGACAGAACTGGAGAGGTGAGGACTCTGGAAATGTCTGTAGTGAGATTTATTACTGTGTCTCTCCATAACCAGGATTACACAGTAGTGAAGAAGACCTCTAGTGAGCGCTGTCAGGACCCTGTGTCTGAGGGATGGGGAAAACCCCTGAGCCCAATCACAGGGCCTCCACCTCACCCCCTGATACATGAGGACATCAATGACCAGAAGATCCTAGAACTCGCCTACAAGATGATTGAGCTGCTGACTGGAGAGGTGACACTGCTGGGAATGCTGGGACATTATACAGTAATGCTATGAAAGGATCGGGGGGATGACAGTATCATTGTATGTGTCAGGTTCCTATAAGGTGTCAGGATGTCGCTGTCTATTTCTCCATGGAGGAGTGGGAGTATTTAGAAGGACGCAAAGATCTGTACAAGGACGTCATGATGGAGGTTCCCCAGCCCCTCACATCACCAGGTAATAGACAGGACTGAATACACACGGCCTATAATTATCTGTATGTAAAGAATGAATTCAGTCCCTGTATGTGTTTCCTCCAGATCTATCCAGTAAGAGGACAACACCAGAGAGATGTCCCCGTCCTCTTCTTCCACAGGACTGTAAACAAGAAGAGCCCAATGTTCCTCAGGATCATCAGGTAGATGGAGAGAAGGTGTCATGAGATCTCCCCTATGATGTGTATACGGCCGTGAAACTTTTGTGTTGAGTCTTGTTTTATCCACCAGTATTATATGTTTTATACTTGTGTAATGAGGACGGTGGAGATGGCAGGATTAGAGCTGATCATAGATGTGACTTCTCCATCTGTCTGTGACTTTTACAATATTTGTTTCAGGGTGAAGCTCTGACCCATATTAATACTACAGAGACATATGTGAGGGGTGATGAGCGGTGTAAAGACGAGATTCCTACATATGACCGCCCAGGTGAGTAGTAACCACTGAATACAGAGAAGTCACAGATTCTTCTCAGTCACAGGCTGTCGCTGCTTTATCGGTGGTGTAGTCCGGCCGTATCACAATCGTGTGATCACCATTTTGCTTCTAAACCAAAACTTTCTCCTCCACCCAAAGCAAAACTGTTCAAATGACTTCGGGCATTGAAAGTCCTTTCTGTGCTGCTGAATGTTCTCATATGGTCCCTACAAGACCAGGTCCAGTCTTTCTGACCAAACTTTACTTTTATGATCGACAACATTAAATGTGCAGTGAGGGCCAATTGTGATTTTCTGCACAATAACAACAGAGTTTCCCTTTATACTTTTCAATTTCTTTTAAAACTGACTAACTTCAAAGAGGATTGTGATAAGACTTCATAAAAAATAAAAAGGGCAGCACAGTGGCCTTGCAGCGCTGTGGTCCCGGGTTTGAGTCCCACCAAGGACAAAATCTGCAAGGAGTTTGTATGTTCTCCCTGTGTTTGCGTGGGTTTCCTCCTTGTTCTCCAGTTTCCTCCCCACTCCAAAGACCATACTGATAGGGAATTTAGATTATGAGCCCCATTGGGGACAGCGATGATAATGTCTGTAAAGCGCTGTGGAATATGTTGGCGCTATATAAAAATAAAAATTATTATTATAAAAAACATTACACCTGTGCCATGATAGATCTCTAAGCTGTGCCTGGCTGATGGCTGTAATATACATTTATTCACACCTGCAGGAGATGTGTTGGCTCGAGCCCTGGTTTCATGGAATCACTCCACGTCATAAATTACATTATGATTTTTATTCTAAGGAATTCAGATTACTGCACAATCTCTCCTGAAATGGGGGCGCTAATACTTTCTCTACTCTTCTGGTCAGGACTCATGGTAGCTCCAATGGTCCAGCTCATGCAATGGTTGAGTGCAACTCCAGTTTAGTGTTGGAGCTCTCCCTTCATACATATGTTCTTGTTGAGGATGTTTTTTCTTTATTGTCATTTTGTATGATAGTTTGATTGTGGTGGGATCGGCCGGCCTCAATTATGTGAGTCTGTAACTCCCTGGTAGTCTTTAAAAGAAGGTCTCCATTACGTCTTCCCAATGCCCGAGGGCTAAATTTAAGACACCTCAGCTCTGCAGTATTATAAAAAGTTCTCTTTGAATGTCTAATATTTCTTCTTGAGGCTATGTGCCCACGTTGCAGAAATGAAGCAGAAAATTTCTGCTTCATTTCTGCAAGTAAAAACGCATGCGGAATTCTGCACGCGTTTATCGCGCGATTTCCACATGCGGAATTGCCTTGCGTTTTTTAATGCATTGGAAATGGCAATTCCGCTTGCGGAAACGTAAAAAGAATGAACATCCTGCGGATTTTTGAACGCAGCATAAACGCTGGGAAAAATCCGCAGCATGTGCATAGAAGTTGCGGAATCCCCTTGGGGACCATGGGGTGCGGATGACCTAGCGTTTCACAAGCGTTTACGCTGCGGAAATTCCGCAGCATAAACGCTTGAAAAACACTACGTGGGCACACAGCCTGAAACTCATCTGACAGAAAATATTGTCCCTTACGATAGTTTAGATTGCCAAGAGCCGTCGAGCCCCATACTCTAATTACCCCAGAGAGGTTTCACCACTAGTTACTAATTTTTTACTGATGAAGTGTTGAGTTTGATCATTTCAGTAGATGTGATATTGTCTACAGTCACAGTTTTTGACTACAGTAGTTAGTTCCCCAAATACTCTGATTTAACCCCTTCCCGCAGCCAGTTTTGTGTTCCTAATTAGGCCCCATTTTTCAAATCTGACGCGTGTCACTTTATGTGGTGATAACTTTGGAATTCTTCTCAAATGATAATAGGAAACAAATGGACCTTACAAATTATTTACCAACTTCTCTTGAATCCGACAATCCCCTATATATGGTTGTACACTACTGTCTGGGCACATGGCAGGTTAAGAAGGGAAGCAGCGCCATTTAGCTATTTGAATGCAGATCTTGCTTGAATAGTTTGCAGGCACAATGTATTGGGGGCACTGTTCATGGTCACCTGGCAGTTCAAAAGATGGCCCCCACAAACAGGCTTGGTGCTATCTACTTCATTTTCCAGATCCCACGAATTGCCTTGCTCATCACCCTTTAACCCCTCTACATGGATCTGGACTTACACAGAGACCCCCTAAGCTTGAGCCACAGTGTTACCTAATGTTCTGTGGTGTAAGATGACAAGAAGAATAGTCAGGTAGCCGGGTCAGAACCAGGAGGGCAGAGAAAATACAAAATCAGAAGACACAAGAGTAGTCAGTAAACGGGCCGAGGTCTCAACAGGAAACAAATACACAAGCCGGGAGCTGAGCGCAGAGGACTGAACCAGAGGAGAACAAGGCTGTGTCTGGCAGCTTCCAGCAATATGCTTCCAGCTTTAGTAGGGTGCGGTGCTTTCCAATTGGCTGAAGCAGGGAGCAGATTAATCCAGTTGGACAGCACACACACCCATACTGCCAGACTGGATAGTACTACAGGTACCAGGCACCCTAATCTTAGTGGCTGGATAGAGCCTTCCCCTGCCCAGAGCTTCTGGTTCTGACGTCTCCTCCATCACCAGCGCAGCCTACAGAATGAATAAGGCGGCTCCTGGTGAGAGAAGCAGACGTCGCTGGAGCAAGTCCCAGAGGAGATGGGACCCACCATTTGCCCTAATGTGACAAAATGGCAGAAAACCAGAGCAGTAGAAATCCCCATAAAGTGACTCCATTTTCGATATTATAACCTCAGCGAATTAACCCCTTTACAACCCAAGGTGGTTTGCACTTTAATGACCAGGCCAATTTTTACAATTCTGACCACTGTCACTTTATGAGGTAATTACTCTGGAACGCTTCAACGGATCCCCCTGATTCTGAGATTGTTTTTTCGTGACATATTGTACTTCATGATTGTGGTAAAATTTCTTCGATATCACTTGCGTTTATTTGTGAAAAAAAACGGAAATTTGGCGAAAATTTTGAAAATTTAGCAATTTTTAAAATTTTAACTTTTATGCCCTTAAATCAGAGAGATGTGTCACACAAAATAGTTAATAAATAACATTTCCCACATGTGTACTTTACATCAGCACAATTTTGGAACCAAAATTTTTTTTTGTTAGGGAGCTATAAGGGTTAAAAGTTGACCAGCGATTTCTCATTTTTCCAACAAAATTTACAAAACCTATTTTTTTAGGGACCACATCATATTTGAAGTGACTTTGAGGGGTCTTTATGACAGAAAATACCCAAAAGTGACACCATTCTAACAACTGCACCCCTCAAGGTGCTCAAAACCACATTCAAGAACTTTATTAACCCTTCAGGTGCTTCACAGGAATTTTGGGGATGTGGAAGAAAAAAATGAACATTTAACTTTTTTCACAAAAATGTTACTTTAGACCCAATTTTTTTTATTTTCGCGGGGGTAACAGGAAAAAATGGACCCCAAAATTTGTTGTGCAATTTCCCCTGGGCACGCAGATACCCCATATGTGGGGAAAAACCACTGTTTGGGCGCACGGCAGGGCTCGGAAGGGAAGGAGCGCCATTTGACTTTTTGATTGTAAAATTTGCTTGAAACTAGACCCCCCAAGGCACCTATCTAGATGCATAGTGAGCACTTGGAACCCTAGGTGCTTCACAAATTGATTGAAAAAGTTTTTTTTTTTTCCAATTTTTCATTTTTACTAATCAATTTGTGAAGCACCTGAGGGTTCCAAGTGCTCACTATGCATCTAGATAGGTGCCTTGGGGGGTCTAGTTTCCAAAATGGGGTCACTTGTGGGGGAGCTCCACTGTTTAGGCACATCAGGGGCTCTCCAAACGCAACATGGTGTCCTCTAACAAATTGAATGGAAAATCGGCTCAAATTGCACTTCGCATGTCCAAACAATCTTACTGCTGTCTGGTGACCCGGATGTTGTCATGACGACATTGGGTCGTCATGGCAACACCCGGGAAGCCGCGGCAGACAGCGCTGGAGGCCGGAAGAGGAGATGAGTATACCGATCACCTCCCCTTGATCAACTTCGATCGCAGCATTGCGGGGGTTAATGTGCTGGGAGCGGTGCGGGACCGCTCCCTGCACATAGTACCGGGTGTCAGCTGTGACAATCAGCTGACACCTGGCGGCGATCGCGCCCGCACAGCCTGTGTGCGCGCGCGATGACGTACTAATACGGGTCATGCTCTTAAAGCCCAGGGCACTGACGCGTATTAGTACGTCATGGGCTTTAAAGGGGTTAATAATAATAAATCTTTTTATTTATATAGCGTCAACATATTCCGCAGCACTTTACAATTCAGAAAATTTACAAACAATATTGGCACTGTCCCCATTGGGGCACGCAATCTACTTTCCCTATCAGTATGTCTTTGGAGTGTGGAATCTATAGGAGTAGTGACTATTTTGACTCCACAGTCACTTTCCGGAAATTAGCATGCAGTGGATGTTGGAGAGTGAAAAGTGCAAATATGACATTTTATTACCCAACACATAGTGCCCAGATTGTGCTCCAGGAGACACACACACATCTTAAATTATAGTGGCATGTAAAAGTTTAGGTACCCCTGGTCAAAATTACTGTTATTGTGATCAGTTAAGCAAGTTGAAGATGAAGTGATCTCTAAAAGACCTAAAGTTAAAGATGACACATTTCCTTTGTATTTTAGGCAATATATGTATGTGTGTATATATGCATACATACAGTACAGACCAAAAGTTTGGACACATCTTCTCATTTAAAGATTTTTCTGTATTTTCATGACTATGAAAATTGTACATTCACACTGAAGGCATCAAAACTATGAATTAACACATGTGGAATTATATACTTAACAAAAAAGTGTGAAACAACTGAAAATATGTCTTATATTCTAGGTTCTTCAAAGTAGCCACCTTTTGCTTTGATGACTGCTTTGCACACTCTTGGCATTCTTTTGATGAGCTTCATAAATATTAATACGGACATGAATTTATGATTAGGTTGTGTGCCCACTATGCGTTTTTAAGCGTTTTGCCGCGAAATTTCCGCAGAGAAAACACTTAACCGCTTCCCGACCGCCCACTGTACATAAACGTCGGCGCTGCCTGGGCTTTGTGCAGCGCCGACGTTTATGAACGGTCAGCGGTCCCGCAGCTCTCAGGACCCCCAGGGTCCTGCAAGTGCTGCGGTTGCGGTTCAGAGAGACAGCTCTGACAGGGGACATCATCGGGACCTGATTGGATCAGGTCCCAATGATGTTAACCCTTTCCTGTCTTCTATATTCCACTATCTATAGTGATCGCGGCATATAGAAGATAGTGAGAGGAGAGGGGGTCGTCCACTTATCTCTCCGACGGCCCCCTGATGCCTTCCAGGACCTGCCGTTGTTATGGCAGCTGGAGGTCACATGACCACCTCCAGATCTGCCATATATGGTGTCCAGCAGGAGACAGACAGTGTGAAATTGTCAGCAAAGTTCTCATGCAATGTAATACATGTCTATTACATTGCAAGAGAACAGTGATTAGAAAAATAAAAATTAATGTCCCATACAGGGACTAATTAAAAATGTAAAAAAAAGTCTAAAAAATGTTTTCAAACTGTTAAAAAAAAATCACAAAATAAATAAAAATAAATAGATAAAATATTAAACCAATAAATCCGTATATTTATGCAAAAACAAAAAGAGTACACATATTTGGTATCGCCGCATCTGAAACAACCTGATCTATAAAACTGTCACACTAATTAACTCCTTCTGTGCACACCGTAATAAAAATAAATTAAAAACGGAGCAAAAAACTATGCTTTTTCATGATATCGCCAAACAAAAAGTGGAAAAAAATGCGATCAAAAAGCAAAATGGAAATAAAAATGGTACCGTTGAAAACGTCATCTTGTTCCGCAAAAAAAGCCGCCATACAGCTTCATCAGCCAAAAAATAAAAAAGTTATAGCTCTCAGAATAAAGCGATGCAAAAAAAAAATGTTTCTATAAAATTGTTTTATTGTGTAAAAGGGCCAAAACATAAAAAAATATACAGTAATTGTAGTATCGCTGTAAACGTACTGACCCGAAGAATAACGCTGCCTGATCACTTTTACCACACGCAGAACGGCATAAAAAAAAAACTCAAAAAACAATTCCTGAATTGTTGGTTTTTGTTAATTTTACCTCCCAAAAAACGGAATAGAAAGCGATCAAAAAATGTCACGTACCCAAAAATGGTACCAATAAAAATGTCAACTCGTCCCGCAAAAAACAAGCCATCACATGACTCTGTCGGCCGAAAATTTATAGCTCTCAAAATATGGCTATGGAAAAACTAGATTTTGCAAAAAAAGCGTCTTTTAGTGTGTGACAGCTGTCAATTATAAAAACCCGATATAAATCTGGTATGTCTGTAATTGCACTAACCCGAAGAATAAAGTAATCTCATCACTTATACTGCACGAGAAACGGCATAAAAAATAAAGAAAACCAATTCTTCACCTGCTACTGATTTGTTTATTATGTCTCCCAAAGATCGCAGTAAGGCTCTGCTCACATTTATCCTGCGCTCTGCGCTGAGCACTTACACCAGAGTTTCCGTGTAAATCTCAGACGGAACCCATGACGGAAGATTCCCTGTAATGAGGCAGATATAGGCCACTGTGGATGCCGCCTGGCCTGTGATCCCACGGTGTCATTTGTTTTAGGCGTGCATAAAAGTGCGGTTGGCCACAGTTTTGTGCACTTCTGAAAAAAAGGACACCGCTAAACAGAGGCCAGACGGAGTCCAGAGTAACTCTGCTGCCTCATTACAGTGAATGGATCCCGCAGGGGTTTCATCTGAATTACATCACTTGGAAATTTAGATGGAAATCCCGATGTAAGTGCTCAGCCTAGAGCGCCGGATAAATGTTACGTAAAATGTTCCCAATAAAAGCTTCAACTCGGTCCTCAAAAAAAGCTAGTCCCCACTCAGGTTCGTCATCTGTTAAAAATATAAGGGACTTCCAAGTTACTGGTAGCAGAAAGGCTCTGGAAAAGCGAAATGGCCCTTGCCCCCCAAAAGAAATTCAGAAAATTTTGTGCTCCCAAATCCAAATGCCTATTCTACAATAATTTGTTCTCCAATTGTCAAATAGCGCCCCGTCCCCCCCAGATCTCGCCGTATGGCTAAGTGGTACGATACAGCCACATATGGGGTATTGCCACTTTTAGAAGAAATTGTGTGACACATTTCGGCACCATTTTTACCCATTGCCCTGTGTGAAAATGTAAAATCTGAGGGTAAAACATTTTTTTGAGGTAAAAATATAATTATGTTTTCTTCACTGCCCAATGGTATCGCGGTGGTGTGAAGGACCTGCCACGACGTCATTTAGTCATGTGACAGGTCACGTGACCTGTCACATGACTCAATGACGTCACCACAGGTCCTTCTCACCACCGCGACCCATACAATAGACCGGACGGAGCGGAGAAAACACCGGGGGACATCGGAAGGTAAGTATAATCTTTATTTTTAATTTTTTACCATTCTTATTCTTTTTTTTAAACTATTTACTTGGTCACACTATATAAATCCATGCCGGTTGCATGGATTTAAATAGTGTGACCAAGTTGTCAAGCACTTTCCAAGTGATGCTAAAATCGCCTGGAAAGCGCTTGTCAATCCGCATGCGGAAACGCATGCAAAAACTTTTCACAAACGCTTCTACCTGGCAGGAAAAGCACATGTAAAAACCGCATTCGTTTTTCCTGCCAGGGTGAAGCGAAAAAAATTTGCAGCATTTCTGCATCGTGGGCACTTAGCCTTAGTTAAACAACATTTCTATATATGGGGCAGGTGGTATTGTGCCATTCTTCTTTTTTTTTTTACTTATTTTTTATACATTTTTTTTTATATTTTTTTTATTTTTTATATAAACAGGATCAATGTTATATTAAAATACATTCCTATTTTTTGTGTCCTAATTTATTACCAAATGGCGTGCAGGAACATACTTCCTTTTATATCCACATTATATTTCACTAAGCTGTGTGTTAGAGTGGTTTATTGTCCAATTGTTTGGAAAAATGCTATTTGTTTGGAAATGAACTCACTGATAAGTGTTGAAAATGTTCCCAAATCCCGCATTGTGTCTGCAACCCACTCATCCACCCGATAAGGGGAAGTAGCTTCAGAAACTGAGGAGCGTTACCTGCCAAATTAATGTTAGAACCTTTTGGAGGATCCTCCATGGTATATCAAGGTGGCAGCAGACCGCTATCAAGTATTAATACAGATTATATATTATCCTGGAGTTGTGCCTGTATGCATAACCCCATAAGGTGAGCAACATTCCTCATCTGCTACCAATTATGACACAATCTAATACTATGCTTAGTAGGTTAGGTAAAACCCTGCAGCAATTGTCCAACAGTAATCTGGAAGCATTGATGGATTCCATTTTCCTTGATATCTTTTCTCCATAGCCGCAGTATTTTAGTGAAATCTATCACTCGTCGCTCACTGCGCCGCAGTTTGGTGGAAAAGAAGTTTAGATGCAAATGTATAATCTTTAATGACTTGTTACAGCCAAGATTCTTATATGTTTTGAGGCGATTTTCCACCAACTCTTCATAGTTATTTACTCTTGAGTTTCCCCAAAAAGTTGTTACGACTGATGTGAATGCTACCCATGGAGCCTTTTCCTTGCACTGCAACAAACAGGGAAACTCCTCATCTTGAAGAAGCTTACAAATCTGAGGTGTAATAAAGACTCCTATCTTTTTTTTTGCTTCACTTAACCTTGTAAATTTGTCAATGAGATACTTGAATGTTTTTACATTTTTATCCATTGCCTTTACATTGTTCTTTATTAGGCCCAATGTGATATGCAATGGTGGTAAAAAAATCTTAGGTGGGTCAACAACCTCTGGATGCAGGACATTTTTACTCCCTGGCTGAAGTGAATGTCGGGGAGGCCAGTCTCTGTTACAGTAGTTATATTCTCTTGCACGACTATCCCATTCACACAGAAAGCAGCATTACTTTGTCTACAGAAAGACGGTGGGAGAAGCAGGCTCTCAGCTCCAAGATGACACCATGGTTATCACGCTGGAGACAGATTGAGCAGGGGAGATGAGGAGGAGGGAAGTGGTGGTCAGGATGGAGCAATTTGCCCCCACAGAAACACAGGTCTCAGCAGGTGACAATGATCTTCTTATAGCAGCTACCCCATAGCTGTGCATGGGCTCCGGAGCAGAGGAGTCGGGTGAGGAGGATATGGGAGAGGCAGCCACATTAATGAAGGGGCGAAAAGACAGAAAAACTGCATGTGGCACAACATTCTCTGCCCCACAGCCTAAAGGCACCGTCACACTAAGTGAGATCGCTAGCGAGATCGCTGCTGAGTCACAAGTTCTGTGACGCAACAGCGACCTCAGTAGCGATCTCGCTTAATGTGACACGTAGCAGTGACCAGGCCCCTGCTGTGAAATCGCTGGTCGTGTCGGAAAGGTCTGGACCTTTTTTTGATCGTTGAAATCCCGCTGGGTAGCATGCATTGGTGCGTTTGACACCTTACCAACGACCTAGTAAGCGACTCAGAATTGAGACACATAGGCGTGCATTTGCGTTGCCTTTTCCGCACCCCTCAACTCCGATTGGTGGTCGCTACTGCGTTCTGATTGGGCGGCCTTGTCTTAAACAGAAGGCAACATAGTAGCTCTTCCGTCCTTTGTTCCTGACTGCGTGGTGGATTGCAGATTGTAGTAGAGTTCTCTGGGCTGCGCTCCACATCGATTCTTCAACGGTTCTTCTGACACCTATCTCTGTGCACGATAGGTATCGTTTGGGGTCTCAAATGCGTTCCCATTACCTTCTTAATTTATAGGACACCTACTAATTATCTGCTATCATTGCTCTGGAGGGAGTGAGAGAGGGCTTGGCTTCTATCTGTGTACATATGCTTTTGCATGGGCAGCCACTTTAGGGGGTCTCGTGTGCGCACACCCGTACAGCATGTTTTCTGGCACGCGCGCTAACGGAATGGAATGCATTTATTGCTTTATTTTTTTTTAAACTTTTCTCATGTTTTCATTTTATATTTTTCAGTTTGCAGCATCATGAACAATGTGCAGTGTGCTGTTGTGTCTGCTGCATTGCTGGTTGAGGAAGCTCAGCGTCAAGATGAGGCACGGATGGTGGTCAGGAGACGCGCAACTCCATGGGGGGATGCAGAGGTGCGCTACCTGATAGCAGAGCTGGATGCCAGGGACTATGAGTGCCATGAGCACCCAGGACATCCAGTGCTCCATAAGCAGGCTGTGCTGCGGAGGATAAGTCGGGGCCTGGCCCAAAGATTTGGGGTTCAGCGCTCCACTACCCAGATCCGAAAGAAGCTGGCGGATCTGAGGTTCAGATCTAGTAACCGAATCACCAGCATCCGGTCACAGACCCTGCCCCATCGTGGTGAGTGGTATTAACATAGGTTAGCACAGTATATGGCAGCACATTGGTTACAACTGTAATTACAGTGCAGTACCTCAGGTATGTAATAAGTTATTTTTTCTCCAGCACCTGCAGACCCGGAGCCCCAGCAGGAGTCACCTGATGACCCGGAGCCCCAGCAGGAGTCACCTGCTGACCCGGAGCCCCAGCAGGAGTCACCTGCTGACCCGGAGCCCCAGCAGGAGTCACCTGCTGACCCGGAGCCCCAGCAGGAGTCACCTGCTGACCTGGAGCCCCAGCAGGAGTCACCTGCTGACCTGGAGCCCCAGCAGGAGTCACCTGCTGACCTGGAGCCCCAGCAGGAGTCACCTGCTGACCCGGAGCCTCAGCAGGAGTCACCTGCTGACCCAGAGCCCCAGCAGGAGTCACCTGCTGACCCAGAGCCCCAGCAGGAGTCACCTGCTGACCCAGAGCCCCAGCAGGAGTCACCTGCTGACCCGGAGCCCCAGCAGGAGTCACCTGCTGACCCGGAGCCCCAGCAGGAGTCACCTACAGGCTCGCCAGCATCACTCCGTGATATGGGTGTAGCTTTGTCTTCCGGTAATTCTTTCACATAAAATAAGGTCCATACAACTTGGAAAGTATAGGGCTGTCATGTACTATGAAGTGTTGTGTCTTTCCCTAGCCGGTGATGCCAGAGGATCCCGGTGGTTCATCAGCTCATCATCACCCGAGCAAACCGAAAACCGTAAGTGTTAAATAACAAACATGTACCTGTTAATTAGATGAATGTACAGAATTATTCGTCTTAAGTTTTACCATTCCCTCCGTAGAAATCCCTACATTAGACGACCTCCTGGCGTCACAGCGGACACTAACAGAAGCAGTCCAACAGCACGGAGTGATGCTGGCAAGGTTTGTGGCGGCCCAACAGCGGCGCGGCAGCCACTAACTTTTTTGTTTTTTGTTGTTACTATATTTTTGTTTTTTGTTGTTGTTATATTTATTTTGTTGTTATAAAAAACGTTAAAGTTTATATCCGCTGTTGTGTAAGCTTTGTTACAAACAAATAACATGTTTCATTACTCACACCCATTATATCTATGCATCTGTATAGATGCACCCTGCCCATTACCCCGCCTAGTAGACCTGCTAATAACTATATGCTGAATTCAGTAAAGCAGGCTGCAAGTCTTAATCCAAAAAACATTTTTATTACGAACAAATATTTTAATAAATAAACAATTAAATTAACTATTAAATAAACAATAACTTAACAATTTAAACATTTTACTTAAACCCTAAAAGTAAAATGTCACTAAAGATCTTGATATTGGTTTTCTGCATTCAAAAATCCTTTCCTGGGCGGAGAAGATAGTTCTTCAAGGAAAGAATGAGAAAACCTGGGATATTGTGTGTGTGGGGGGGGGGGGGTGGCAAGTGGCAGGTTTTGCTGAGGTACAATCCGTCGTACTGGTGTGCTACGGCATTTGGGTCCATGACAGTACAGTAGCTGAGTTGAGGGTGCAGGGTCTTCACTCGACCCCTCAGTAGCCTCCGCCAGGCTAGGTTCATCGCCCAGGATGTCATCACTTGTTGTGGTTGACAGATCTTACTGATGTTGCTGCGGGAACAGAAAATTAATGTTAAAGCTAAACCCAAAAATTATTTTACAACATCCAGCACCACACCACAGAAATGTGTTGGCATTGGATATATCATGACCAGCATGGGTAAACGTGCACTGGAAACAAATGTGTGGGGAGGCACTAGCAGTACAGGATATGAAATGGCATTCAACAATATGAGAAGTGAGTGGGGCGAAAATAGTAAAGGAGTGTACTTATCTGAACTGGAAGGGATAACTTTTGTAAACTGCAGAATTAAGCAGGTAAAACATTAGTTAATATTTTCTATTCAACTATGGCATGTACATACCAAGTTTAAATGCTATTTACAGGGAAGCAAGCAAAGAAGCTACTTACATCTCCAACAGAGTGTCAGTCGGGATCACAGGGTCTTGATCCAGGGTCTGCCGCATCGAAGATACCATTGTGTGCAGCAGCTCCTGATCACGGGTGAAGCCAAGCAAGTCATAGTACCATAACGAGGGCACATAAACCTCATCTGTGCCGCCACCAGACTTCATTGACTTCTTCACCTTGTCCAGCTCTTTTTTATAGACTGTGCGAAGACCCTGGATCTTTTTCCGAACAACAGTCTCATCCACCTTCTCGCAGGGATTATGCTGCTTAAAGAGAGCAACTAGTTTCCCATATGCCTCCCTTTTTTTATTTCGGTTACTGTACTTGGCAGACTTAATCTGCGAAAGGCAGAGGAGGGACCGATACATCTCGATTAGTTCACGGACAAATTCCTCGCTATTGTAAGACATCTGAAATAAAAAATAGCATACAGTGAGCATACATGGAACATTTGAAAAAAGAAAAAAATACTGTTTGAACCACACTACCGTGTACACATGAGACCCCCTAAAATGGCTGCCCATGCAAAAGCATATGTACACAGATAGAAGCCAAGCCCTCCCTCCCTCCAGAGTAATGATTACAGATGCATTAAGCATGTCCTATTCTAATCCTCAAAATTGCACCAGAACAGGACATTCTCTGACCCTCACAGATCTCATTCTCAGATACGTGATTTTCATGGATGTGTGAATGGATCTATAAAACTGTACAAGTCCATGGACCATCTGTGACACCCCAGGGGTCTGGTTGCCACAGTGATAGAGATATTACGTCTGAGAGCAGGTGGGAGGTCCTTTGGTCAGGGATCCTGTGCATGCCACACCTCCTGCCCAGTCTTGGGAGGGGAAGGACTTCCCCTATATAAACCCGGGGCTGAGGCAGGGTTAGTGAGAAAGAAGACAGAACAAGAGTAGAGAAGAGAAGCAGCATAGCAAGAAACATCAGGAGCTCTGTGGGGAGCAGTGTTACAACGAGTCAGGGGCTGGCAGCTGCAGAGCTCGCCCTGACTGAGAAGATTTCTTACCAGACCCGGAGTCCGAGGCTGTGGGGACTAACTCCTACCCAGCAGCAGAAACCGTCCGGCAGAGGATTTCAGGTCCTCTGGCCCAGAAGCCCGAAGGCACGGTCACACGCGTGGGACCAGCACCGCCATCGTGGAGCGGAAGCCATTAGAAGGCCCCGAGTCACCGGCCATACGGGTGAGCACCACACGGTACACTCAGGGACGTGGGCTACTTATTCCCGCCTCTAGCAAGGTAGCCAGAAGAGTACAGTTAGTTGGGAAGGCCTACAACTCCGCCTGGCCAGGGGAGATCCCATCTGCTCAAGGACTGACCAGGCCCCTATCACTAGCAAGTACTCCGGGAGGGTCTATCTTTGTCACCAGTAAAGACCCTGAACTACACCGCACTGTCTCTGAGTGGTTCCTGCTACCCCCATCATCCACGTCGGCTGCCCTGAGGCCATACCCCTCCCGTTGGGGGTTATACCATCCACACCGCACCATCCTTCCACCGGCCTCAGCGGTCTGCCCTGCAGCGGCAGCTCCCGCGTGCGCAACGCAGCGCGACACAGGCCCAGGGGCGCGTCAACTTTGGCGTAGTCGGCAGGATTTCGTGCCCGCAACCACCGGGTACTGCGTGCCTGAAAAGCAAAGACTGTTCAAACTTACCAGTGGTGAAGATTCCCGCTATCCGTGGAGGTTTCCCGCCATCCGGCGCCATCTTATACCTTCTTCCCGCCATCTGCGAAGTTTTCCCGCCATCCGGCGCCATCTTCGACCTTCTTCCCGCCATCCGTGGAGTTTTCCCGCCATTGGACGCCATCTTGAGGACGCCGCGCGGGAAGAAGAGGGGCGTGGACTCCGAAAGCGCGCGAGAACTGAAGCCCCGCCTCACGTCCGGACGTTGCGTAAGGTCCTGGAAGGAGCCCAGCAGACGCCGACGTCACCGGAGCGCGACGGAAGGTCCTCAACCCTGACGATCCACTGCGGAGCCGCGGCCTACGGAACAGGATCATCGCAAGGTAGGCCACGGTCCACTAGGGGGGAGGAAGATGTCGGATACAGAGGAGAGCTTCACTGCCTCAACCCCCGCCAGCGCCACCGCTGCTGCAGTTATGCCCTTCACCATGCCCTATATCCCGGGAACAGCTTGGCTACCCCAGTACTCAGGGGAGTCACATACCCTGCATGACTTTAGAGAAAAGCTGGATAGCCTCTTCCAGGTGTACCCCCTCACAGAAGAGCAAAAAGTGAGCATCCTGGTGGCCCAACTAACTGGGGCAGCCAAAAGGGAAGTAAAATCCTGGCCACCTGGGAGGAAGACTGTCGCAGGGATACTAACCCGGCTGAAGGACACCTTTGATACCCGCACCTCAGCCGAGATTAAGCTTAGATTCTACGGGTGCAAGCAGCGAGCGCATGAGAGTATAAGGGACTATGCACTAAACCTACAAGAGGCCCTGAGGGCCATAAAGCAGACCGACCCTGATGGGGTGGGAAACGAGGACAGGCTGTTGACTGAACAATTTATAGAGGGTTTATATTGCAATGCCCACCGAACCCAGTTGCGGGCAATGGCCTTACAGGATCCCCATCTGGACTTTGCACAGTTCAAGGACAGAGCCATCCGGGTGCTCCGAGAACCGGCACAGGGTGGCGTTGTGACCCACAGGCGCCCAGCTATCACTTACCACCAGGAGGCGGCGCCCTTGTCGGCAGGGCCTGTGGGAGCTGATGCGCAGGCTTTGGACAATGACCCGGCTCCAGACCTACGCCATCAGGTCCAAGAGCTAGCTAAGAGCGTTGCTGCGCTAACCCGAACTGTGCAGTCTTTACAGGTTTCCACCCCAGGGAAGATCCAGCTGGCATCCGGACCGGAGGACATCCCGTGGCGTCGACCAAGGAGGACCCCACCGGCCAGAGGAAGACCCAGTGACCGATACAGCGAGGACGGACGACCCATCTGCCGCCGCTGCAATCAACCCGGACATATGGAAAGGTACTGTTCTTTAAACGGGCACAACCTGGGGTAGAGGGCCAACCCCCAGGAAAAAGATCACCAGGCCCATCGAACTGGCGCGACAGATATGTGGGAGGACGTCCAGTCTTGCCTGTGGTACTGGATGGCATTCCCATGAGTGCCCTACTGGACACCGGGTCACAGGTCACCACCATCCCGTACGTGCTCTTTAAGCAGTACTGGAATGACTCGGATATTACCCGCTACCCTGACGACGACTTGAGTATCATCGCCAGCAATGGCCAGCCCGTGCCACAGATCGGATTTAAAGAGGTGACCATCAAAATCGGTAGAGTCGAACTGGCAGCACAGGGACTGATCATTGTAGACATTGACAAACATGAGAGCCACCCAAAAATAACTCTAGGAACTAATGTAATTGAAAATTGTCTTGCAGAGGTGATTTTCCTTCTACAGCAGGTTGCCAAGAACGCCAGCTCCGGCGAGCAGCGAGTGCTCCAGAAAGAGATCCGGGCACTGATGCGACGGCAACAGGTGGAACTCTCCGGCGGTGAGATTGGTAGCGTAAGAATGTGTGACCCTTTCCCTATTGCCATGCCCCCAAAAAGTGAAATGATGATTTGGTGCCGGGCAGCTATTGGTCTGAGAGGTAGAGATTACCAGGCAATGGTAGAACCAGTTTACTCAGACAGTAGGCCCACCATTTTGACAGCACGGGGGGTGGTCAATGTACGCCATGGGAGGGTGCCCGTTCGCATAATCAATATCGGGGAGAGGGAAGTGTACCTGCCCCGGTATGCCACGCTAGCAAAATTATATACCATCAACCAAAACTCTATACAGTCTGTGGAACCCTTGCCTCCATCTCACCCGGAGGAAGGTAACGGCTCTAAGAAAGTAATGGAGGATTGGTGTCAGCAACTACACTTGGGAACTGACTCCACTCCCTCCCACCAGAAACAGGGAGTCTACCGGGTGGTTCAAGAGTATGAGAGAGTGTTTAGTAAACACCCGTTAGACTTCGGGCGAGTCAAGGGGGTAGAACACCGCATCCCCACGGGAGATCATCCTCCCATAAAAGAGAGGTATCGACCCGTACCCCCTGCACATTACCAACACGCCAAGGGGATGCTTAGAGACATGAAGGAGGCTGGGGTAATCCGGGATAGCTGTAGCCCCTGGGCAGCCCCGCTAGTTTTAGTCAAAAAGAAAGACAACACCATGAGGATGTGTGTAGATTACCGGAAAATCAACCCTCTGCTTATAGTGAGCCTGCCATACCCCTAGTGAGCCAGAGGGCCCATAGACAGCTGCCCAGTTTACCCTTGACAGCTCCTACACCCTGTAGTTCAGGGCCAGACAGTCAGTTCCGTAGGTCCACTAGGGCCACTAGAGGCCAGCTACCCGCACGTTGGAGGATCTAAATGTTTAAGCTATCTTATAATGTTTACTTGTTTATAGTTGCTTGTGTATAATTTTGTGTTTCTAGTTATTTTTAGGAGTCCTTGGTGGATTTACCGGGAATCCTTGTACATAGTTGGAGCGTAACCCAGGATGGACTAAAGACTGTTAAGGACTCGGGGCAGGACAGGCCCCTACCTGGTTACGTCTCCCTGTTTTGGTGAAATGGACACCTTGCTTTTCAAAACTGCACCCGGTTGCGGACACGCCGTAACCATCTTATGTGTTTTTCTTATTGTATTGTTATTGTTATACCTTGTTATGTTTTTCTAAAAAAATATGTTTAGTCCCGGAGTACTAAATTTCACTAGGGGGGAATGTGACACCCCAGGGGTCTGGTTGCCACAGTGATAGAGATATTACGTCTGAGAGCAGGTGGGAGGTCCTTTGGTCAGGGATCCTGTGCATGCCACACCTCCTGCCCAGTCTTGGGAGGGGAAGGACTTCCCCTATATAAACCCGGGGCTGAGGCAGGGTTAGTGAGAAAGAAGACAGAACAAGAGTAGAGAAGAGAAGCAGCATAGCAAGAAACATCAGGAGCTCTGTGGGGAGCAGTGTTACAACGAGTCAGGGGCTGGCAGCTGCAGAGCTCGCCCTGACTGAGAAGATTTCTTACCGGACCCGGAGTCCGAGGCTGTGGGGACTAACTCCTACCCAGCAGCAGAAACCGTCCGGCAGAGGATTTCAGGTCCTCTGGCCCAGAAGCCCGAAGGCACGGTCACACGCGTGGGACCAGCACCGCCATCGTGGAGCGGAAGCCATTAGAAGGCCCCGAGTCACCGGCCATACGGGTGAGCACCACACGGTACACTCAGGGACGTGGGCTACTTATTCCCGCCTCTAGCAAGGTAGCCAGAAGAGTACAGTTAGTTGGGAAGGCCTACAACTCCGCCTGGCCAGGGGAGATCCCATCTGCTCAAGGACTGACCAGGCCCCTATCACTAGCAAGTACTCCGGGAGGGTCTATCTTTGTCACCAGTAAAGACCCTGAACTACACCGCACTGTCTCTGAGTGGTTCCTGCTACCCCCATCATCCACGTCGGCTGCCCTGAGGCCATACCCCTCCCGTTGGGGGTTATACCATCCACGCCGCACCATCCTTCCACCGGCCTCAGCGGTCTGCCCTGCAGCGGCAGCTCCATAGCTGCATTCAACGGGTGGCGTAGTCATCAACCATCTACTGCTAGTACATCGCCGCTCAGTTTGACTCCCTGGGCACGGACCGGGTCGCCGCCACGAGACTACAACCCTCAAGAGATCCGGCTCCGGGTAAGCTCCCGCGTGCGCAACGCAGCGCGACACAGGCCCAGGGGCGCGTCACATCCGATAAAAAAATCTGGCAGCACAGGAACATTTCACACAAATGTGAAAATGCAGCCTAAGGGATTTTAAGATCACTCCTAGTCACACAGTGCAGATACAGGATAATATTTACATCCAGGCACTTACCGCTGACGTGATCAGAGTCGGTTTCTGCTGCTTCTTCTCCATCTGGTCAGACCTTCATGTCGACATCTCCCAGCCTAGAAATTAACAAGGTCACATATATTGTATACATACATGTGTCTCCCCCGTACTGCGCTCCTGAAAACAGATATGTACCCTCCCATTAATATACTATTAGCCACTTAGTAATCAAAATATAAAGTGATAAGCAGCACTGTGCCCCCCCATTAACTATAATCTCCACTGGCCAATAATATAAATTATTCAGTCTCTGTGACTCTCCCCAATTAACTGTAAAGCTATGTGCACATGGAAAATATACAAGACTTTACAGTACAAGCAAAGTGAAACCCCCGTCATTGCTCTCTCCCAGCACCCCCATCATTGCTCTCTCCCAGAACCCCTGTCATTGCTCTCTCCCTCCATCCCCATCATTGCTCTCCCCAGCCCCAGCATTGCTCTCCCCAGCCTTCTCTCATTGCTCTCCCCGGCCTCTTCCCATTGCTCTCCACAGCCTTCTCTCATTGCTCTCCCCAGCCTCCTCTCATTGTTTTCCCCAGCCTCCTCTCATTGCTCTCCCCAGCCTCCTGTCATTGCTCTCCCCAGCCTTCTCTCATTGCTCTTTCCAGCCCCTCATTGCTTTCCCCAGCCTTCTCTCATTGCTCTCCCCAGCCTCCTCTCATTGCTCTCCCCTGCCCCCTTTCATTGCTCTCCCCAGCCTCCTCTCATTGCTCTCCCCAGCCTTCTCTCATTGCTCTCCCCAGCCTCCTTTCATTGCTCTTCCCAGCCTCCCCTCAATGTTCTCCCCAGCCTCCTCTCATTGCTCTCCCCAGCTTCCCCAGTTTGTTAAAAAAATAAAAAACACAACTTACCTCAGCTCGCTCCCCTGCACCTCCTCGTCTCCGGTAACTTCCTCCCTGACACACAGGCTCGCACCACATGATGACGTCATCAAGCAGCGCGGGCCTGTGTCAGGGAGGAAGCACAGGGCAGGAAGCAGAAAACGGATCTCTGCAGCTCTGCTGCCATTTTCCTCCTGTCAGCAGCGGAGCTGCAGGGATCGCCCCATGCCCGCCACATATGATGAGGGCAATCTGGCCATGGGGCTCCGAGAAGCAGGCCAGATTACCCTCATTATCAGCCGCCCGGCAAGGGCCCCCCTGCACCGTTGGGCCCCAGTGCAGTTGCACCGGCTGCACCAGCAGTAGGTGCACACCTGGTCAGGACTGTCCATTAATTGAGGTAAGTCGGTTATTCTACCATTTGATGATATCCCTAATTTGAGCATTTTAGAACATACACGAATACAAACGGTTGAGAAATTCAAATACCGGGTACAAGAATAACAAAAAGAACTCCGGATTACATTCCACTGAATCTGTATCTTCTTCTGGAAAAGTTTAACCCTTTCGCGCCAGCGCCGGTTTTCGCCTTCGTGACCGGGCCAATTTTTTCAATTCTGACCATTGTCACTTTATGAGGTAATAGCTCTGGAACTCTTCAACGGATTCCCCTGATTCTGAGAATGTTTTTTCGTGACATCTTGTACTTCATGATAGTGGCAAAATTTCTTCGATATGACTTGCGTTTATTTGTGAAAAAATCTGAAATTTGGCGAAAATTTAGCAATTTTCAAACTTTGAATTTTCATGCCCTTAAATCAGAGAGATATGTCACACAAAATAGTTAATAAATAACATTTACCACATGTCTACTTTACATCAGCACCAATTTTTTTTTATTAGGAAGTTATAAGGGTTAAAAGTTAACAACTGATTTCTCATTTTTCCAACAAAATTTACAAAACCATTTTTTCAGGGACCACATCTTATTTGAAGTGACTTTGAGAGGCCTTTATGACAGAAAATACCCAAAAGTTGACACAATTCTAACAACTTCACCCCTCAAGGTGCTCAAAACCACATTCAAGAAGTTTATTAACCATTTAGGTGCTTCACAGGAATTTTTGGAATGTGGAATAAAACAATGAACATTTAACTTTTTTTCACACAAATGTTACTTTAGGCGCAAATTTTTTTATTTCCGCATGGGTAACAGGAAAAATGGACTACCAATTTGTAGTGCAATTTCTCCTGAGCACGCCAATACCCCATGTGAGGGAAAACCACTGTTTGGGTGCACGGCAAGAATCGGTAGGGAAGGAGCGCCATTTGACTTTTTGCTTCTCAGGGAACTTATCTAGATGTGTTGTTAGCACCTTGAACCCCCAGGTGCTTCACAGAAGTTTATAATATTGAGCCGTAAAAATAAAATTTTCACATTTTTCCCACAAAAATGTTTTTCAATCACCAATTTGCATTATCATAATAGTAACAGGAGAAATTGCACCATGAAATTTGTTGATCAATTTCTCCTGAGTACGCCGATATCCTATATATGAGGGAAAACCACTGTTTGGGCGCACGGCAGGGTTCGGAAGGGAAGGAGCGCCATTTGACTTTTTGAATGTAAAATTTGCTTGAATAATTAACGGACGCCATGTCGCATTTGGGGAGCTCCTGATGTGCCTAAACAGAGGAAACCCCCCCCCCCCCATAAGTGACACCATTCTGGAAACTAGACCCCTCAAGGAACTTATCTAGATGTGTGGTGAGCACTCTTTCCACATAAGTGATCTTTTAGCCCCAAAATTTTTATTTTTACAAGGGTAAGAGGAGAAAATGCACCCCAAAAACTGTTGTGCAATTTCTCCTGAGTATGCCGATACCCCAAATGTGGTGGAAAACTACCGCTTTGGCGCACGGCAGGGCTTAGAAGAGAAAGGAGCGCTATGTTGGCTGGGATAGGTTGCAGACACCGTGTCACATTTGAAGAGTCGCTGACATGCCGAAACAGCAGGAACCCCCACAAGTGACCCCATTTTGTAAACTATACCTCTCAAGGAATTTATCTAGGGAAGTAGTGAGTATTTTTACATTTTTAAAGTCATACCATTGGCAGTGAAGAAAAAATAATTATATTTTTTACCACAAAAAAATTGTTTAAGCCTCATATTTTACATTTTCACACAGGGCAATGGGTAAAAATGGTGCCGAAATGTGTCGCACAGTTTCTTCTATACAGAGCCCCTAAGTGCAAGAAAAGCAGAATCCACCCTCAAGTGACCCCATTTTGGAAACTATACCCATTTGGGAATTTACCTACAGGTGTAGGGACAAATGGGTGTTTTCCAGAAACAAGCAGCATTGGATGTTGCTGAGTGAAAATTTCAAACTGCCGTTGAAGTGACCACTACGTTGTAGTGTCCAGTACATTGTGCCCACTATACATACCAGGATGGGGTTGAGGGGGCCATACATATCAGAATAGAGATGAGGGGTACCATTCATACCAGGATAGGGATGCGGGGTACCATGCATACCAGGATATGGGATGGGGTGCCATTCATATCAGAATGAGGGATGGGGTGCCATGCATACCAGGATGAGGGGTACCATACATATCAGGATAGGGATGAGGGGTACTAAACATACCAGGATGAGGGATGGGGTGCCATGCATACCAGGATTGGGGGATGTGGGATGCAATGCATACCAGGATAGCGATAAAGGGTACCATACATACCAGGATGAGGGATGGGGTGCCATACACACCAGGATTGGGGATGAGGGAGCCATGCATACTAAGATTGGGATGAGGGGTGCCATGTATACCAGATTTGGGATAAAAGTTGCCATGAATACCAGGATTGGGGATGAGGGGCCATGCATACCAGGATGAGGAATGGGGTGCCATGCATACCAGGATGAGGGATGGGGTGCCATGCATGCCAGGATTGGGGATGGATGAGTGGTGCCATGCATACCAGGATTGGTGATGAGGCAGCCATGCATACCAGGATGAGGTATGGGGTGCCGTGCATACCAGGATTGGGATGTTTTGTCAAAAAAAAAAACGAATGAAAAAATCTCAATAAAAATTTATTGGATTAAAAAAAAAAGAATAGGAAAAAGGCTTCTTCCCTGTGTAAGTTCTCTGGTGCTTAACCAAAGCTGATTTCTGGTTAAAACATTTCCCACATTCTGAACATGAAAAAGGCTTCTCCCCTGTGTGGGTTCTCTGGTGTTTATTAAGATGTGATATATGGTTAAAACATTTCCCACATTCTAAACATAAAAATGGCCTCTCCCCTGTGTGGGTTCTCTGGTGCGTAACCAAAACTGATTTTTGGTTAAAACATTTCCCACATTCTGAACAGGAAAAGGGCTTCTCCCTTGTGTAGGTTCTCTGGTGCTTAATCAAACTTGATTTCATTGTAAAACATTTCCCACATTCTGAACAGGAAAACTGCTTCTCCCTGTGTGGGTTCTCTTGTGACTTTCAAGAATCATTCTATGATTAAAACATTTCCACATTCTGAACAAGAAAAAGGCTTCTCCTCTGTGTGAGTTCTCTTGTGTCTATCAAGAATCATTTTACGATTAAAACATTTCCCACATTCTAAACAGACAAATAGCTTCTCCCCTGTGTGAGTTCTCTGGTGGTTATTAAGATGCGCTTTCCGGTTAAAACATTTCCCACATTCTGAACAAGAAAAAGGCTTCTCCCCTGTGTGAGTTCTCTTGTGGCTATCAAGAATCATTTTACGATTAAAACATTTCCCACATTCTGAGCATGAAAAGGGCTTCTCCCCTGTGTGAGTTCTCTTGTGTCTAAAAAGATCTGATTTCTGGATAAAACATTTCCCACATTCTGAACAGAAAAAAGGCTTCTCCCCTGTGTGAATTCTCTGGTGGCTATTAAGATGCACTTTCTGGTTAAAACATTTCCCACACTCTGAACATGAAAAAGGCTTCTTCCCTGTGTGGGTTCTCTGGTGGCTATTAAGATGTGCTTTCTGGTTAAAACATTTCCCACATTCTGAACATGAAAAAGGCTTGTTCCCTGTGTGGGTTCTGTGGTGCTTAATCAAATCTGATTTCTGGCTAAAACATTTCCCACACTCTAAACAGACAAATGGCTTCTCCCCTGTGTGAGTTCTCTGGTGGTTATTAAGATGCGCTTTCCGGTTAAAACATTTCCCACATTCTGAACATGAAAAAGGCTTCTCCCCTGTGTGGGTTTTCTGGTGATTAACAAAAACTGATTTCTGATTAAAACATTTTCCACATTTGGAGCAAAAAAATCTATTGTCCGCTGAGTGTTTTTTTTGATGTTTAAGAATAGACTTCTCGAAAGTAAAACTATTTCCATTTTCTGAAAGTGAAAATGACTTCTTTGCTTTAGGAGCAGTTCGTTTTGTAATGCTTATTTTATTTTGATTTTCCTTAGTAGTTGGTAATGAATCAGAAGACAGGATGTGTTTCATAGAATTAGATGATGGATCTTTGCTTTGAAGGGATGATGGTATATCTGGAGTAATGGCATTCACTTCAATTGTATCCTGTGGGATCTCAAGATCATTCGATTTAAAAATCTTCTGTCCCTCTGATCTCCTGGTACAGTCATCTGCCAAGAAAAAAAACAATTATTCATTTTGAATAAAATATCCTTGAAATTTATATTTTTGAACATTTCTACTTAAAATGTCTAAACAAACACATTCCTGGGCTATATGGTAATCCAGGGAAATGAAGAGATATAAGCTCAAGTTTAAAAATCTATTTTATTAGACACAAATCTAAAAAATAGAGGAATATTTAAACTTGAGCATGTATCTCTTCATTTTCCTGGATAAGCATGTAGCCCAGGGATCTGTTTGTTTAGATTGATTTAGAAGTAGTATGCAATCTTTATTTATTTTTCTATGGGATTCTTGTGTTAATTGTACTTAAAATGTCTGTAGAAATGGCAAGTTATTGATAGAATGACAGTTCACAGTCTAATAGAAAACCTCATAGGATGAACCAGTAGAGCGTGGTGTCCAACTGTTTGTTCTTTTAGCCTCCAAAATATGGAACATGGTTTCCATAAACCAATCCAGCAATATCTGCTTTTAAGAAGTCAAATCTCACCATCGCTTCTGAGCCTTGCAGTGCGCCCAAACCACATTTAGCATCCATGTATTTGGCATTACTATAGTGAGAAGAACCCACTTAATTTACAGTGTATGTGTCCTGGAGCACAATCTGGGCACTATGTGTTGGGTAATCAAATGGCCAATATGCAATTTTTATGCTCCAGCATCCAGTGCTAATTTTCGGAAAGTGCCTGTGTAGTCAAAATAATCACTACTCCTATAGATTAATTCACTGAGGGTTGTAATTTCCAAAATGAAGTCACTTTATGGGGATTTCTACTGCCCTAGTTTTCTGACATTTTGTAATATTAGGGCTTCAGCAAATGGTGTGTCCCATCTCCTCTGGGATCTGCTCCTGCGATGTCTGCTTCTGTCACCAGGAGCCGCCTTACTCATTCTGCAGGCGGCGCTGGTGATGGGAGTAATTAGAGTATGGGGATCAGGGGCTCTCGGCAATCTAAACTATCGTAAAGGACAATATTTTCTGTCAGATGAGTTTCAAGAAGAAATATTAGACATTCAAAGACAATTTTTTAGAATAGTGCAGAGCTGAGGTGTCTTAAATTTAGATCTCGGGCATTTGGAAGAGGCAATGGAGATCTTTTTGAAAGGCTACCAGGGAGTTACAGAGTCACATAAGTGAGGAAGGACGATCCCAATACAATGAAACTATCATACAGAATGAACCTGTAAAAAAAAGAAAGAATATAAAAACATGTAACATCCCCAACAACGTGTTATGATCTGCAACAAGTACTAAGGAAAGAAGGGGAAAGCTTTCCCTACAATAAGACTAAGCTGAATCCCTACGATGTAGGGGGCTGCCTGTTCCTAGCGAACGGACCCGCCTTAGTCCTAGGCTAGTCTGAATGGAGACCTATAGAATAAAGGTAAGGGGTCCCTAAAAGAACTAAGGACTGGAACAAAAATGGGACACCTCCTGAACAGAGAAAGTTGTTGCAGAACACAAAAAGATAAACTGACAAAAAGGTACTAGAGGTCCCAAAAGGACCAAACAAACTGACAGAGATAGACACAGAAGCACCTGGCCAGCAAAACAGTCAAAAAACAATGAAGTCCACCACAGCCAAAAGGGCGGAGTTGGAATATAAAGGCAGATGGTCACGTGACCGCAAAACACAAGATGGAAAAAACAAACAGGAGGGTTCTAACACAACGTATGTATGAAGGGAGAAATCCAACACTAAACTGGAGTTGCACTCATTTATGATAAACCATTGGAGCTACGATGAATTCTGACCAGAAGAGTAGAGAAAGTATTAGCGACCCCATTTCAACAGAGATTGTGCAGTAATCTGAATTCCTTAGGATTGAAAACATAATGGAATTTATGACGTGGAGTGAATCCATGAAACCAGGACTGGAGCCATGCCAACACATCTCTTGCAGGCGTGAATAAATGTATATTACAGCCATCAGCCACACACAGCTTAGAGATATATCATGGCACAGGTGTAATGTTTTATGTGTAGGTTATCACAATCCTGTTTGAAGTTAGTTGGTTTTAAAAGAAATTGAAAAGTCAGGATAAAGGGAAACTGTTGTTATTGTACAGTGTCTTGTAGGTACCATATGAGCACATTCAGCAGCACAGAAGGGAGAGAAGGTAGATTCATCCAATAAGATATCAGGGATCTAGGAAGCCAACAGCATCATTACCCTCCACTTTCTCTTACAGACCCATCATAATATTTTTCTTCAAGTGATTTTCTAACTTGTCAGCACATTCTACATACGCTGTCATTTGGCTTTGTAGTTTACAGATTTGGGCAGGTAACGAACAGTGTCTTCTAATCCCAGGGGGTAGGTAGATCCTCCAGGTTGCAAGTTCTATAGAAAAGGGCTTTCACAATTTCACAAAGTAATTTGAACATTTTCGGATAAAGGAGAATGTTGTGGTCGAGCGGCAAAATGGTGATCACACGATTGTGATACGGCCGGACTACACCACCGATAAAGCAGCCACAGCGGGTGACTGAGAAGAATCTGTAACTTCTTTGCATTTAGTGGTTACTACTCACCTGGGTAGTCATATGTAGGAATCTCCTCTTTACAGCGCTCATCACCCGTCACATTTGTCTCTGTAGTATTAATATGGGTCTGATCTTCACTCTGGAACAAATATTATAAAAGTCAGATGGAGAAGTCCCATCTATGATCCGCTCTAATCCCGTCATCTCCACCGTTCTCATTACACAAATATAAATACTGGTGGATAAAACAAGACTGAGCACAAAACCTTCACAGCCGTCTACACATCATAGTGGAGATCTCATGACACCTTCTCTCCATCTACCTGATGATCCTGAGGAACATTGGGATATTCTTGTTTACAGTCCTGTAGAAGAAGAGGATGGGGACATCTCTCTGGTGTTGTCCTCTTACTGGATCGATCTGGAGGAAACACATACAGGGACTGAATTAATTATTTTCATACAGATAATTGTAGGCCGTGTGTATTTAGTCCTGTCATTTACCTGGTGTTGTGAGAGGCTGGGGAATCTCCATCATGACGTCCCTGTACAGATCTTTGTGTCCTTCTAAATACTCCCACTCCTCCATGGAGAAATAGACGGCGACATCCTGACACCTTATAGGAACCTGACACATACATTGATACTGTCATCTCCCCGATCCCTTCTTAGCGTTACTGTATAATGTCCCAGCATTCCCAGTAATGTCACCTCTCCAATCAGAAGCTCAATCATCTTGTAGGTGAGTTCTAGGATCTTCTGGTCATTGATAACCTCATGTATCATGGGGTGAGGTGGAGGCCCCGTGATTAGTCTCAGGGGTTTTCCCCATCCCTCAGACACAGGGTCCTGACAGCACTCACTAGAGGTCTTCTTCACTACTGTGTAATCCTGGTTATGGAGAGACACATTAATAAATCTCACTACAGACATTTCCAGAGTCCTCACCTCTCCAGTTCTGTTCATCTGTTATTCCCATAGATAAGAATGATGTGACGTCATCAGAATCTCTCACCTCTCCAGTAAGCCGGAAGAGGATCTCTAGGGTGAGGTGTAATATCCTCTCCGCCATCTTGTCCCTGTCCATATCTATCTTTGATGGATAAATCAGGAAAATATTCTTATATAGAAGATCTCCACTGAGAGGATTCGGTGTTGTAGATACCTGAATGAGTAGAAGATAAAAATCCTGTTGGTATAATACAACTATTGGAGATAATGAGGGGAAACATATAAGGATATTTATTATTTTACTGTATTTAGTTTTTTCTTTACATCTAGTAATAAAACCTATATATTTTAGGCCACAGACAACAAGCAATTTATTCCTTGGAGTCTGCAGCTGAATACGTTTCTCATAGACTTATCTTCCATACCACTAATTCTCGTCTCATTTTCCGACACTGGAATTGGCATCAGCAATACTGCAGGAGATATTCATTTCACGTGACATGAGAAATAACTACATGATGAGGCAACATCTTCTACTACAGCTCTAAAAACATATTTAGCCACAAATCGTCATTGAACACATCACCACCGGCTGTCTGTATGAATGTTTCCCGTCTTCCCCAGACTGTAATCTTCTATCAAGTTACAGCTCATGTCTGATTCACACACAGAAGTTTGAAGCTTTTATAAAAGCTGTTTTGATTGCACAAACACCGCGGACAGCAATTATTTGATACCAAAGTCTACGTGTACAGTGTATTATGAAGTTTATTTCTGGCCTTAGGCTTTCCAATATTACAAGAGAAAAAAAAAAAAGCAGATATTAAAATGTTTCAAAAGAAAATTGTCACCAACAATTCTTGTAAAAAGAAAAAACATGCAAAAAGCAGAAAACACATGTTATTATTTCTTAACACGTTAAACATTTTTTGGGGTTTTTGTTTTTATATGAACTCTTTTGGGCACCAGAACATACATGTACACAGCAAGGATGGCACAGATGCGGCTGCAACAAAATCCCTGGCAGCTTAACCACTTGCTCCTGCAAAAAGCAAACATGGCATCTAAGGTGTGACAGAGTTCGGCCCAATGCCCCTTCTTCCCCAAATGCTCAATAGTATGGGGCTGCTTAGTTCCTACAATACTTAAATGCTTAATAATGGTTTCTGGGCCTGCAATGTACGAAAGTCTATTAGGCCAGGCCAGAGGCAGAGTCCAATAAGTTACTTTTTAACGCCACCCTTAAATATTAGACTAACGTTGCATGAAAGCACTGATTTTGGGGGTTTTGGTTGACTACAAATGCAGTCAGTCATACAGACCACAGGAAAGCTGGAATATTTGTGAGTATGGGGGAGTCAGGAGAGATAGCTGTCTGCCAAATGACCGTTCAGCCAAAACGTATCTCATCTGTATGGGGCCGTTACTATTACACTGACAAGTGATAATACATGGCACAACAGTAGTACAGTGCATCACCTGAGAAATAAAAGGCTTGTATGTTGTATGATCGCACTAATGAGAGTTGTTTAAAAAAGTTTATAAAAAAGGTTTAAAAAAAGTTTTAAAGTGAAAATATCACAGTTTTAGCAAAAATAAATATTCGTCACTATAGGGAAAACATGGATATAATGGGAAAATGGAGAGGAAGGTAAGCTCACTGTTTATTCAATGCACTTTGTCTGAAGATCACCGCATGGAACCGCCCTGGTCAGGGACATTTCAGTAGAGAAAGGAGGAGAGATGAATTCTCCAGTATTGTCTATATTGTTAAAACCTCACATTTATTGTAAATTCATAAAAACTGTTGTGATGGCATACCACCAAGTGCCCACATATGAAACCAATGCTTATTCCTGATTTACAACATGTGAGTCTCTGTGATACTTTTATATCATTCCCTTTCAAACACTTGGGTGTCCATTGATTACTGAGTACTTCTCAGACAATTTGACCCTGTACTGTATGGAAGAAAATGATAATTGTCACAGTTTCACTCCTCACTGTGTCTGGGATGCAGTTACTGACAGCTCAGCTGTCCAATCTTGTACAGGGGCGTGCTGGAGCTGTCGGCACTTTGATTGACAGCTCGGTGGTCCAATCTGGTTGAAACATCCCTGGTGGCGTGCTTGCATGGTGCACCACCTCCCACCATGCAAGACCGCAATCTTACCTGTCAGTCCATGCTGCACTCTTTGCTCCATTACCTGCTGTGTCCATGTCTCTTGTCTGATTGCTTAGGGCGTCGGCGCGGCTTTCTGCTTGTTTCTTATAGCTACTGTGTGCACAGTCCTAATGCGTCCCCAGCCTATTGCTGTGAGTCACTGGATACTTAAACCCCCTCCACCCAGTAGGAGGTGCCTGAGCAACACTTTCACTCAGTTTGTCTTTTGCAACTGAGGTGCCAGGTCCTGTCCTGACTCTAGTCTGTCTGCCACCCTGGGGGCTGAGTACCCAGGGCCTTTTCCTGTACCTGTGACTTCTAGTCTGTTTCCGCCACCCTGGGGGCTGAGTACGCAGGGCCGCTACCTGTATCTCTGACTTCTAATCTGTTTCCGCCACCCTGGGGGCTGAGTTCCCAGGCTTGTTCCTGTACCTTGTTACCGGTTCAGTTCCTGTCTGAACAGTGTCCTAGCCCGTTACTTATATCTATGTCCGTACCTTCCCTTTGCCTGCAGTGTCTGAACCTGCACCTAACTCCAACTTCTGTACTTCTGTTTGTGAGTGTTGTGTCCACTCGCTACTTCATTGTAAGTACCTTGTGTGTATCTGGTTCTGCTTGTCCCCTTTCCCTGCCTCCATATCTACCTCCTGTGTTCTAACCATCTTCCTGTATTTTCCAGTCTGTTCCATGTGAACAGAGCCCTGTCCTGTCTGCCTTCACCTTCTGCTCTGTTCTGCTTGTTCACCGCTCCGGTGGTTCCGCTCTGCTCCGCTTGTTTACCGCACCTGCGGTTCTGTTCTGCTCTGCTTGTTCACCGTGCCTGCGGTTTTGCTCCGCTCTGCTTGTTCACCGCGCCTGCGGTTTTGCTCCGCTCTGCTTGTTCACCGGGCCTGCGGTTTTGCTCTGCTCTGCTTGTTCACCGCACCTTCGGTTTTGCTCCGCTCTGCTTGTTCACCGCACCTACGGTTTTGCTCCGCTCTGCTTGTTCACCGCACCTGCGGTTTTGCTCAGCTCTGCTTGTTCACCGCACCTGCGGTTTTGCTCCGCTCTGCTTGTTCACCGCACCTGCGGTTTTGCTCCGCATTGCTTGTTCACCACACCTGCGGTTTTGCTCAGCTCTGCTTGTTCACCACACCTGCGGTTTTGCTCCGCTCTGCTTGTTCACCGCACCTGCGGTTTTGCTCCGCTCTGCTTGTTCACCGCACCTGCGGTTGTGATCCACTCTGCTTGTTCACCGCACCTGTGGTTGTGCTCCGCTGTGCTTGTTCACTGCACCTGCGGTTGTGCTCCGCTCTGCTTGTTCACCGCACCTGCGGTTTTGCTCCACTCTGCTTTTTCACCGCTCCTGCGGTACTGCTCCGCTCTGCTTGTTCACCGCACCTGCGGTTTTGCTCCGCTTGTACACCGCACCTGCGGTTGTGCTCCACTCTGCTTGTTCACCGCCCCTGCCGTTTTGCTCTGCTCTGCTTGTTCACCGCACCTGCGGTTTTGCTCCGCTTGTACAGGGGCGTGCTGAAGCTGTCGGCAGTGGCTGTGACGTTAGTACCCTCTGATGTACAGTTGGTCTCTCCGGAATCTGTATTAGACCTCGCTGATAAATTTTCTGGAGAGAAAGACCAGTTTAGGGTCTTCAGGGAGAGCTGTAGGTTATTTTTTACCCTGCGCCCCTGATCGTCGGGAAGAGTTCCAGCAGGTGGGAATAATCCTGTCCCTTCTGCAAAGGTGCCCTCAGACCTGGGCATTTTCCTTGTCCCCACAAGCCCCAGAACGGTTTTCTGTTGACACCTTCTTTGACAGTTTAGGACTGACATATGACGAACCCAAGAGGATCCAGGTCCCTGAGGCTAAGATCAAGGCGTCGCACAGCTGAGGACTACTGTACTGAGTTCTAGCAGTGGTCCACTGCAGTTCTGTGGAACAATGCAGGTCTCAGGTGCCAGTTCCACAAAGGCCTTTCCAAAACCCTTAAGAACGCCCTGGTCCTCCATGAAGCTCCTTGTTCCCTGGCGGAGGCCATGACCCAGGCCATACGAATGGACTGTAGAATCCATGAGAGACATGAGGAACACCAAGCTGCCCATTATATATCCCCGGAGCAGGTCCATTTACCGGAGGTGGAGCCATTGGAGATTAAAGTTGCCAATCTTCGTGTTGTAGACGTAGACAAGATCTCAGACTGCCTGTACTGTGGTCTCTCTGGACATTTTCTCAAGAATTGCCCTACTCGCCCTCAGGCTAGCAAACCATCAGGAGAACGTCTGAGTGTGGGTGATGGCCAAGGAGGTCACCCAGACTCCCAGGTACCTTTTTCTTCTAAAGTACTGATAAATACAGTGTTATGCTTTGAGAACCAGGTGTTATCAACATTGGCTTTCATTGACTGTGGGTCTGCTGCTAACTTTATTGATTCGGGACTGGTTCGGAAGTTAGGGTTAGGGACAGTTAGTTTAGGAAGACCCATGCAAATCTTCGCCCTTGACAAGACACCATTATCTAGGAATTTGATCAAGAAGGTAACAGTGGATTTCACGCTTCAAGTGGGAGCACTCCACTTTGAATCCTTCTCATGTTTTGTGTTGGATAATTTACCTGTTGGGTTGGTACTAGGGCTTCCATGGTTGCAGATTCACAATCCTGTTATTGATTGGTGTCAGAGGGAGATTGTTAAATGTGGCCCTAATTGTTGCAAGAAATCGCTAAAAACTGTACAAATATGCTCATCTAGTCTGAAGGGTCTGCCGGGGTACCTGAAGGACTTTGGAGATGTGTTCTTGGAGAAAGAGACGGAGATACTACCTCCCCATCATCCTTATGATTGTGCTATTGATCTTATTCCTTGTGCCAAATTGCCTAAAGCTCTCCTTTACAATTTGTCTGGGTCTGAATGGGCAAGAGTATGCTAACAAAAGTTTACGGAAGGGTCATATCTGTCCTTCCTCCTCTCCGGTAGCTGCCGCTTTTTTCTATGTATAAAAGAAAGATGGGGGTCTCCGTCCTTGCCTTGATTTCCGAGAACTCAACAAAATCATGGTTAAAAACACGTACCCACTTCCACTCATCCACAACCTATATAATCAGCTTCTGGGGGCCATGGTGTTCTCTAAACTTGATCTTAGAGGGGCTTACAATTTGATACGCATCCGGGAGGGTGATTAGTGGAAAACAGCGTTTTTAAGGTCTGAGGGTCTCTTTGAAAACTTTGTCATTAGTGTTGAGCGAATTTGTTCAGCATTTCGGAGCCAATTTTTTGGCGCGAACAAGTCGGGACCCTGCACACGAACACAAATTTTAAATGCCAAACAAGTTAGCTCAACACTACTTGTCATGCCATTTGGGTTATTAAATGCACATGTCCGTGTTGTGTTACAAAGATTAAGTGAGAACTCTTTGTGTGCTAAATTAGAGAAATGTGTTTTTGAAAGGTACAGGCCATAATTGACTGGGTTCAGCTTTGTGATCTCAAGCCTTTGGAGCATTTTGTGGGATTCGCCAACTATTATAAGAAATTTATCAAGGGGTTTTCTCAGATTGTGTAACCTCTTACTGACCTTACATGTAAGGGGGCAAATCTCAAGGTGTGGTCACAGAGTGCTATCAGGGCTTTTGAAACATGAAAAGAGTGTTTCATGTCTCTTCCCATTCTGATCTAACCGGATCTCAAAGAGCCATTCATTGTAGAGGTGGATGCTTCGGAGGTCGGAGTGGGGGCGGTTTTGTCGCAGGGGTCCAAAACTCTGACTAACTTGCGTCTATGGGCTTTTTTGTCTAAAAAATTTTCGCCGGCGGAAAGAAGTTATGATGTTGGGAATCGTGAGTTACTTTCTGTAAAATTAGCCTTTGAGGAATGGAGGCATTTTTTGGAGGAGCGGTTCATCCAGTTACTGTGGTCACTGATCAGAAGAATCTAGCTTACATTGAATCAGCTAAAAGATAAACTCCCACAGAGGCATTACATTCAGACCGGGGTCTAAGAATGTGAAAGCTGACGCATTATCTCGTAGTCTCAATTCAGTTTCTCCTCCAGTACCTCCATCCTCCATAATTCCTCAGGGTATTGTAGTTTCTATGGTAACCTCAGAATTGGAAAAGGAGATCCATAACGCCCAGTCATTGGCTCCTCCCACCACTCCAGGATCTAAATCATTTGTGCCTGTGTACCTAAGATTGTGTGTGTTACAAGAATTTCATGATTCCGTCTTAAGTGGTCATCCTGGGGTTACTGCTACATGGAAAGCCATTGCCAGACTTTTTTGGTGGCTGTCCATGCATAATGATATCAAAGAGCAGCTATATTGCAGGCACCAAGGTTGTGCAGCATCCCTCAACCCCAAGGACGCTGCACAACCTTGGTGCCAGCAATATAGCTGCTCTGTGGTACGTTTATCATCTTGTTACACCATGTTTTTTGCATTTTGCACTGTTAGGATATCTTTAACTCACAGCTTGCACTTTAGCACTTTATGGAAGTATAGTATTAATTTTATACCATATACATATAATATTAGGCATATATATGCAGTGGTTGATCCCTCATAGCATGGAGGTGCTTTTTATCTCTTTTCTATTTTGTGTCTGTGTATTTTATTAATAAAAATTTAATGTTTGCTGAATTAAATTTGGTCTCTGACTAATTTATCAGATTCTGGACCAAATTATTTGATATTTTTGGAAGGAATAAGTCATGTGCTAGACCTTTGTACTGACCACGCATATATTTATACCTGTAGATGAGATCCCCTCTGAGGCGTCGTTTTTCTAAGCTAAAAAAGCTCAACTTTTTCAACCTCTCATCATATGAGAGGTCTACCATCCTACAGTGCTGGCCAAAAGTATTGGCACCCCTGCAATTCTGTCAGATAATACTCAGTTTCTTCCTGAAAATGATTGCAATCAGAAATTCTTTGGTATTATTCTCTTCATTTAATTTGTCTTCAATGAAAAAAACACAAAAAGAATTGTCCTAAAGCCAAATTGGATATAATTCCACACCAAACCTAAGAAAGGGGGGTGGACAAAAGTATTGGCACCCTTTGAAAAATCATGTGATGCTTCTCTAATTCGTGTAATTAACAGCACCTGTAACTTACCTGTGGCACCTAACAGGTGTTGGCAATAACTAAATCACACTTGCAGCCAGTTAACATGGATTAAAGTTGACTCAACCTCTGTCCTGTGTCCTTGTGTGTACCACATTGAGCATGGAGAAAAGAAAGAAGACCAAAGAACTGTCTGAGGACTTGAGAAACCAAATTGTGAGGAAGCATGAGCAATCTCAAGGCTACAAGTCCATCTCCAAAGACCTGAATGTTCCTGTGTCTTCCGTGCGCAGTGTCATCAAGAAGTTTAAAGCCCATGGCACTGTGGCTAACCTCCCTAGATGTGGACGGAAAAGAAAAATTGACGAGAGATTTCAACGCAAGATTGTGCGGATGGTGGATAAAGAACCTCGACTAACATCCAAACAAGTTCAAGCTGCCCTGCAGTCCGAGGGTACAACAGTGTCAACCCGTACTATCCGTCGACGTCTGAATGAAAAGGGACTGTATGGTAGGATACCCAGTAAGACCCCACTTCTTACCCTGAGACATAAAAAAGCCAGGCTGGAGTTTGCCAAAACTTACCTGAGAAAGCCTAAAACGTTTTGGAAGAATGTTCTCTGGTCAGATGAGACAAAAGTAGAGCTTTTTGGGAAAAAGCATCAACATAGAGTGTACAGGAAAAAAAAAGAGGCATTCAAAGAAAAGAACACGGTCCCTACAGTCAAACATGGCGGAGGTTCCCTGATGTTTTGGGGTTGCTTTGCTGCCTCTGGCACTGGACTGCTTGACCGTGTGCATGGCGTTATGAAGTCTGAAGACTACCAACAAATTTTGCAGCATAATGTAGGGCCCAGTGTGAGAAAGCTGGGTCTCCCTCAGAGGTCATGGGTCTTCCAGCAGGACAATGACCCAAAACACACTTCCAAAAGCACTATAAAATGGTTTTAGAGAAAGCACTGGAGACTTCTAAGGTGGCCAGCAATGAGTCCAGACCTAAATACCATAGAACACCTGTGGAGAGTCTCAAAATGGCAGTTTGGAGAAGGCACCCTTCAAATATCAGGGACCTGGAGCAGTTTGCCAAAGAAGAGTGGTCTACAATTCCAGCAGAGCATTGTAAGAAACTCATTGATGGTTACCGGAAGCGGTTGTTCGCAGTTATTTTGGCTAAAGGTTGTGCAACCAAGTATTAGGCTGAGGGTGCCAATACTTTTGTCCGGCCCTTTTTTGGAGTTGTGTGTGAAATGATCAATGATTTGATTTTTGCTTCATTTTCTTTTGTGTTTTTTCCTTGCAAGCAAATTAAATGAGAGAATAAGACCAAAGAATTTGTGATTGCAATCATTTTCAGGAAGAAACTGAGTATTATCTGACAGCATTGCAGGGGTGCCAATACATTTGGCCAGCACTGTATATAATAATCTAGTTGTCCACCTTTGAACTGACTCTACTTTCTGAATATCCTTTTTAAAATGTGGAGCCCAAAACTGGATCTCATATTCCAGATGTGGTCTCACCAGTGATTTATAAAGGGGTAACAATACGTTGGGATTGCAGGATTTTATTTCTCTTTTTATGCACCCTAAAATCTTGTTTGCTTTTGCGGCTGCTGCTTGACATTGAGCACTGCTGCTCAGCTTACTTGTAACTAGAATACCCAAATCCTTCTCCTGTTCTGTAGTCCCGAGTATACTCCCACTTAATGTATATGCAGCATTAGGATTACTACATCCTAGGTGCATTACTCTACATTTATCTACATTAAACCTCATCTGCCAAGTGTTTGCCCATTCAGTCATCTTATCCAGATCGTTCTGCAATATCGTAATGTCAAGATCAGATTTTAATATCCTACATAGTTTGGTGTCGTCAGCAAAAACTGACACTTTACTTTCAATCCCATCCCCAAGGTCATTAATAAAGAGGTTAAAGAGAATTGGTCCTAGCACAGATCCCTGTAGCACCCCACTGCTGACTATGTCCTATTTAGAGAATGTACCATTTATGACGACTCTTTGTTTCCTATCATTTAGCCAATTCCTCAACCATCTACATATAGTTCCCCCAAGTCATTGCTTCTGTAGCTTCAGTATATGTGGTACAGTATCAAATGCCTTTGCAAAGTCCAGGTAAATCACATCAGCCGCATTACCAACATCCAGATTTCCACTTATCCCCTCATAGAACCCCAACATGTTGGTTAGACACAACCTATTTTTCATGAATCCGTGCTGATTATCATTTATTATATTATTCTCTGCAATATATCTCTGCAGGTCATCTCTTATGATGCCCTCAAAAACTATGCACACTACTGATGTCAGACTTACTGGACGGTAGTTACCTTGATCCACCTTCTTACCTTTCTTAAATATCGGTACCACATTAGCTATCCTCCAATCCTGTGGCACTACCCCTGGTACAAGAGTGTCTAAGAATATGAGATGCAGCGGTTTGTCAATTACTGAGCTCAATTCCCTCAGTATCCGTGGATGAATACCATCTGGTCCAGGGGATTTGACAATGTTTAATTTGCTCAGACGCAGGCGTACTTCTTTTGTGTTAAACTAGTTATATTAGGAGGTGAACTTTGATTTTTGCCCTCTTGAAAGAACCCTGAAACAGACTGTTTGAAGGTGAGCACGTATGAAAAGTGTCTGCTTAATATCTCAGCCTTTTCTTTGTCCTCTATAATTATCTTGTTATTATTGTCTTTTAAGGGGCTAATACCATCTGATTTACTCTTTTTGGCATTGATGTATGTATAACATTTTTGGGAATTTAATGTCCCTGTCAATTTGTTTCTCTGTAGATAATTTTGCTAGGTTGATTTCTTTTTTACATTTCTTATTTAGGTCTTTATACTACTGAAATGCTATTTCAGTATTCTCGGCCTTCAAGATTTTGAATGCCCTTTGTTTTTGTCTTATTTATCCATAATGGTTTCTTTTTATTCCTGGTTCCTTTTTATTCCAGGGTATAAATTTTCTACAGGAATCTAGTAGTATTTCCTTAAACATGACCCATTTACATTTGGTATTCCCAGTTACCATGATATGGTCCCAGTCTACACAATTAAGCTCTTCCCTTAATTTGTTGAAATCAGCTTTCCTAAAGTTCCAGGTTTTAGCATTTTCGTTTTGAAATGTTTTATTAAATATTACATTGAAACTTATCATATTATGGTCGCTGTTTCCCAAATGCTCCCGGACCTCTAGATCTGAAATTGTATCTGGTCTATTTGACAGCACCAGATCCAGCAGATTACCTCCCCTGGTTGGTTCATCTACCAACTGAGAGAGGTAATTGTTCTGAACTGTGGATAAGAATTTGCAGCTTTTAGCACAAAAGATTCTATGTCCCAATGAAAATCTGGATAGTTAAAATCCCCCATAATAAGGACCCTATTATTATTTGCTGCATTTTTAATTTGTTCTAACATTTCGTCCTCTAGAAGTTCAGCTATATTAGGAGGCTTGTAGCAAACTCCTCTTAGCAGCTTTCCATTATTGCCATCCCCATGTACATTTACCCAAATTGACTCTACATTGTCGCAATGTTGTCATTGAGCACAGATTTTAAGTTGGATCTTACGAAAATACACATCCCTCCACCTTTTTTCTCTTTCCTGTCCTTTCTAAATGTAGTGTATCCCTCTATATTTGTCACCCAGTCATGGCTTTCATCCAGCCAGGTTTCTGTAATACCCACCACATCGTATTCTCTGACCGACATAAGAGTCTCCAGTTCAGCCATTTTGTTTGCAAGACTTCTTGCATTTGCTAGCAGACATTTAATACAATTAGCAAATTTCCTACTCAACTCCTTACTTTCCTTGCTTATCCCAGCCCCCCCTACTCTCCCACTCTGTCTAGTCTATCTAACCCCTTATAAGCATGACTACCCTCCCCCCAGATCTTAGTTTAAAAGCTCTCCCATCCGTCTGACCATTTTTTCCCCCAGCAAAGCTGCACCTTCCCCTATTGAGATGCAACCCATCCCTACCGTAGAGCCTGTAGCCAACCGCGAAATCGGCACAGTTCTCCATGAGCCCAAACCCTTCCTTCCTGCACTAATTTCTAAGCCACTGATTTATCTCCCTAAGCTCCCGACGACTTTCTAGTGACGCAGGTGGAGAAAGACGCAGGTGGCACCGGCAGTATTTGTGAAAACACCACCTTTGAGGTCCTGGTCTTCAGCTTCCCTGTACTCATTTTTAAGGACCTTCCACCTCCCTCTAACTTTGTCATTAGTACCAATGTGTACCATGAACGGTGGGTTTTCCCCAGCTCCACCCAGCAATCTGTCTATCCGATCCGCAATATGTTGAACCCGAGCACCCGCGTTATCTTTTTGTGAAAAGTGTCTTGAAACCACAGACACGTTTAATGTTGTGGGATTGATGGTGTCGGATAATTGTCTGCTAATATAGTTTTTTGCGGACCTGACGTGCATCCCACATATTGTAGTTAACTCTCTATACACTCTATTAAATAGATGACCCCTATAGTGTTACAATTGATGAAATTGTGTATTGCAAATTGCTGTCCCATTAGGTTTTCTTCAAAGGTGTCGGTTTTATAAACATAGTTGCATGCTTTACAGGATGAATGTCCACATTTAAAAAAAAAACTTATAGGATAACCAAGTCACATTGCGTTTGATAATTGTTTCTTGAAAATAACTAGTTGAAAGTATTCGGCCTAGTGTAGAAGCCTTATTGGATACAAAACTCAAAATATGCAAAAGAATTTACAAAGTCTGGAGGAAGGATCTCAGACATCAAAAAAACTAAGTTTGAAAGAGATATCAAAGACTACGAGTCAAATTCAATTTACACATAGAAATGAAACAAACCAAGAGCTACTGTTATGAAATACAGGTCACACAATAAATTCAAAGGAAATAGAGGAGAGCGGAGGTCAGCTTCACAAATCCTAAAGTGTCCATGGGTTCCTCTAATTAAAATTCTCTGAGGACTTATCTGATGTATCAGTGGGATCAACTAAAGACAGATGGAACAAAAATAAATTCTCAAGTACTCCCCAAAATTCAGCACAAAACAACGGAGAGGGGCGGGCAGAAAGCACAAAAGGTGCCCGGACATGTGCGTTCCATGCCGGAGTGCATCACAGTCTCGGAAGCATGCGTTCCACACCAGAGCGCATAATGGTTTTGGATTGCATTCCACCAACATAGGATTTTTCTATCTCTGAGATCAGCGTCATGGGAGACTAAAAACAAGTATTGCACATTCTCCCATCATGCAATAAGCATGTAGGTCTACTTTATCACTACAAAAAATATGGGATGAGAGCCCACAGTATATTCCTAAATGGTCAAATTTCCCCTCTATTGCACAATTAGAGATACACAAGGATCACCACACTTGTTAATTATGAAATAGTATAAGTGGAATATAATTGATAAGTAATAATTCAGATATAGAAGCTCAGATATCTAGATGAAGTACAACAATATGTAAACCCCATTCACAGGGAACCAAGTAGCAATGGGTAGAGTATACAATCCAAAAATATAATCCAGAATGGGTCTGTATTCACACAAAACAGGCATAGGAAATTTGCTCATTGAGTCCCTTAGACTGGATTCACTGGCCCCTAACAATCCACTCACTTTCTTTTTTGAGGATACATCTATTGTGATCTCCTCCTCTCACATTGGGTTTAACAACCACAATGATACAAAAGGAGATGTCTCCGGTTTCACCGCAATGTACACTGTTCATGTCTCTCGCTAATGGGGTTTCCCAACCATGGCATATATCACACAAATGCCCCCCCCACCGTCCTCCTAGACTATCTCTTGATCTTGCCTACATAATCTAGGGGGCAGGTGCATGTGACCATATATACTAGTCCTGAGGTTTTACAGTTCGAATAATCCCACTGGAAAAAAGATTTCAACCATGGAGGAGCTCAAGAAACATTTACATGGTCTCATCCAATTACATGTACAATGTCCTTCAAATCTAAAGAAACCGCAGATTCCTCTATCTAGCCAAGTCCCCTTGGGTGCAGGTTTTTTATAGAAATTATGCACTAAATGGTCCCTAATGGACCGACCCTTTCTGAAAGTTATTGTAGGAATAGATCCCACAGCACCCTCAGGTCCGGGATAGTCACAAGTATATCCCAGTGTTTTCTGAGGATATGAAAGATACAGTCACTCTGTCATAAGTTTTTCTTACTCGTGTAGTCCAATATTTTTCTTAGTCTCATGGATTGGTATGGAGGAGCGTTTGGCTCTCCCATTTTTCTGCAAACGATGTGAAATCCAAAATGTTCCGTGAGTACCCTTTTTCCCTGAATCTGATGTTCAGGTCTATTGCCTGTATATTAAAATCTGTGACATTAGAGCAGTACCCTCTCAACCATAAAAATTGGCCCTTGGGTATTCCTCTTTTTATGGAGATGGGTTGGTGGTTATCCCACTTCAATAGTTTATTAGTGCTTGAAGGTTTATGGTAGATGTGTGTTCTTAGGGTCCCATCCCAATCTTTCTTGATTAGTACATCCAAGAACGGCAACTGGTAATAATTAAACTCTGATATAAATCTCAGGCCCACTCTATGGATATTGAGTTCCCTGACAAATTCAAAACATTGTTCACTCGTCCCTGACCAGATGATAAAAATGTAGTCAATATATTTGTATCATACCCCAATATATGGATGTCATCACTTACGATCATCCTTGAATATTGTGGATTCCTCCCACCAGCCCAGGAATAGGTTAGCAGTACCCCTGAGCTGGTGGAAGTACTTCCTGTCAAAAAGCAATACGTAATGAGTAAGAGTGAATTTTAGAAGATTCTCCATGAAGTCATTATGTCTGCTACACTCCATTGATCTCGATTTCAATAAATGTCTTACTCCTCTGATACCATCCTCATGCGGTATATTAGTGTACAAAGCCTCGATATCTAGAAAGCCCTGCTCCCCTACATGCATGTATATGTGGCGCCCCTGCGAGTTCAGTCGCCACAGAGGTACTGCATCTCACCCAGAGGTGTGGTATCTCACTCTCAGGTAAGGATAGAGTGCTGCCCAGGACCCAAACACTTGCATCCAACACTACACTACTCCAGACCAGCAGGAGGGGCAAGATTCGTCGCGCTTCCTGCTGAGCCCTGTCCCTGGCTGGAGTGGGGGGGACCAAAATAGGGGGAACCATGTAGTGGGTGTGGGTGGAGGAAGAATTTCAGATGAGCACTTGTTAGGACAGTATATAGAGTGAAGCCATCTTGAAAGGACAGGTCAGTCAGTCAGAGCAGTCTGAGAGGAAGAGTTGGGAGCAGGAGCTCTGCAGGTGCTCGGCTCAGGAGGAGGGCCTAGAGAGAGGCCCAGGACAGACTGAGGAGGAGAGGAGCAGGAGGAAGGCTCCAGGAACGAGGAAGGGATCCCAGGGGTACGGGCAGTGCTGGAGGCCACCCGTACGCCCGAATCTGCCAGGCGGTGGAGGGATCGAGCCGCAGAGGGGACCGGCCCCTAACTAGTGACAATTACAAAGTTCAACTAGAAACCGGAGGCTTCTGTACTTTCAGGGTGCAGTTGCCACATCCGCACTCAAGTCGCCAAAAAGGTAACCACATAGGATCCAGGGAACTCCAGGTTGCCCAGAAAGATCCGAGGATACCGGCTTGGGACATTGTTTGGCGAGGCTCAGGGCAAGGAGGGTGAGCGCCAGTGTGGCACCCCTGAGGGTTCAGTCACCACAGGTGTACTGCACCTCATGGAAAGAGGTGTGGTACTTCCTCTCCGAGGTAAGGATGGAGCACCACACCGGACCCCACCACACATCCACACTACACACTCCCATTCTGAAGGGGGTTTAGAGCATAATGTGCTGCCCCGGTCCTGAATGGAGGAGTATGGGGGGAACCAAAAGTAGGGGGAATCTTAGTGAGTGAGGATGGAGGAAGCACTTTACGGTTACACCAATGGATCCATATAAATATGGAGTCCATCTTTAATACAGGGTCTTTGGTCGCAGTTCCCTGGAGGAGCCAGACAGTACAAGCTGCAGATGCCTCAGGAGGCTGCGATGCCCGGTCTCAGGCCTTGAGATAGGGGACTTGGGCAGAATTGAGTCACAGCAAACTCTGTCCAAGTAAGAGGGCCTAGGAGGGGAGCAGAGGAAAAGAGCTCCACAGGCGAAAGGATCTCAACGGGTGCTGACGGAGCGGAGTCGCCACCGGCTACCCTTGTTCTGACTGGGTCAGAGAGACTCCCGCCGCAAAAGGGGGTACCGGTCCCCGATTATCTGACTTTGTACTCCATGTCTCTGTCAGAAAAGTCCGGAGGCTGAAGTGGATCCCAGGGGGAATACGGACGGAGCGGAGTCACCACCTGTATTCCTTTAATCTGCGTCTATCCAGAGGGACCCCAGCCTTGAGCCATGTTTACACTCCAGTCACCAATAAAGGACTTAGGCGGTCCAGGTGCTAGAAGTCACCTTCAACGGACATTGCAGTACCTGTACGGGACTTTAATGGGGCACGAGGCGGTTCTAGTACGGTAGGAGAGAGGAACATTCCGGTGCAGGGGTTTTGTCTGGTGCAGCCGAGCTACCCGGAGTGTGCTGAACCCCATCCTGGTGGCCGCAGTATGCCGTGAGGAACAAAGAGAAGCTTTGTGGCTGAAAACAAGTCTACCGTGAGTAAAAACCTGGATGACTTCATACACCGCCTCTTCTCTCTCATTTCTGCGCGGCACCGCGACCACCATTCCTCTGCACTGCACTTCTTCTACCCTGCCCTGAGGCCTAGCTCCACCTGCGGGGAGCTATAACATCCTGGCAGCCAAAACACCGGCCTTAGAGGACTGCTGCAGCGCTGGTGGTCCTCACCAGAAACCACAGGTGGCGTAGTCGACAAATAACCACCCTTCCACTAAAGCCCATATTTTTAATGTGTGCGCCCTGGGCACGGACAGGGCCAAGGCCGCGACTGCATCCACCCCTACAAACACTGGCCCGCCGTCCGAGTACACCTTTTCCCAGGGAGGGCTGACGCTACCGAGTAGTGGGTCACACACCAGCGCAGGAAGACGGCTGAGAAGGACATATAGAACGGGGTCCTGTCAGGCACTCTTGAAATACCTGAGGGATTGCTGAACCCCTGTCCGGTGAAAGCAGCACGACGTGGGTGGTTGTAATCCGGAAAGTGTAACCTGAGGAACTTAACAACTGTGAGTAAACCCTGAAGACTGCACCCCGCTGTCTCTGAGAAATAATTGCTGCGCCATCACCCCCTGCACTACACCGCACCACAATTGCAACATCTATAACATCTCAGCACAGCCCTGGAGCTAAGGTCTACCTGTGGAGAGCTAAACCAACTCAGCTGCATTAACAACAGCTCCAGAGGACCTGCTCCGCAGCGGCGGCTCCCTTTAGCCGCATACCACAGGTGGCGTCATGAACATTTATATAAAAACTATAAATCCCCTGTAAATTATCACCTTTTTATTGACCGCCCTGGGTCATGGACCGGGTCACCACCACTGTGACATCTCCCCTAGCAACGACCGGCCGGGCACCGAGTACCCCACGACCCAGGGGGCGCGTCATATACATGCTCGAGGGTATACATATAGGGGAGCAGGCAAAGGTAAAACCAATTCTAGAGGGATTATTCCAACTGTAAAACCTCAGGACTTATTCTAACTGTATGACCTCAGGCGGTACTGTGGGTACATTACACTGTGTGGGGGCATCGTACATCCTGCATAAGGGGCATTACACTGTGTGGGGGCACCATACATCCTGCATAAGGGGCATAATGGTGGCATTACACTGTGTGGAGGCATCATACACAATGCATAAGGGGCATATTGGGGGAATTACACTGTGTGGAGCATCATACATCCTGCATAAGGGGCATAATGGGGGCATTATACTGTGTGGGGGCATCATACATCCTGCATACAGGGAATAATGGGGGCATTACACTGTGAGAGGCATCATACATACTGTATAAGGGGCATAATGGGGGCGTTACACTGTGTGGGGGCATCATACATCCAGCATAAGGGGCATCATACACACTGCATAAGGGGCATAATGGGGGGCATTATACTGTGTGGGGGCATCATACATCCTGCATAAGGGGCATAATGGGGGCATTACACTGTGTGGGGGCATCATACATCCTGCATAAGGGGCAAAATGGGGGCATTACACTGTGGGGGGCATCATACATACTGTATAAGGGGCATAATGGGGGCATTATACTGTGTGGGGCATCATACATCCTGCATAAGGGGCATAATGGGGGCATTACACTGTGTGGGGGCATCATACATCCTGCATAAGGGGCATAATGGGGGCATTACACTGTGTGGGGGCATCATACATACTGCATAAGGGGCATAATGGGGGCATTACACTGTGTGGGGGCATCATACATACTGCATAAGGGGCATAATGGGGGCATTACACTGTGGGGCCAGTAAAGGGGTCCTGTACTATGAGAACAATACGTTTCCTCCCTTCCTGTCTCCATAGTTGGGTCGTATGTATCTATTACAGGAAACAGAACAAAAACCTTATGATTCTTATAAAGGGGCAACACAAGACCCCAAAAGAGTCTCCGTGCTGAAGGGGTTAATGCCCCCTGCGCCCAGTAATGGGGTCTCCACATACCTCCACCTGCAGAGCCGCCACCACATATATGGCTGCTCTGTGCGCACAGGAGCTGTGATGAGGTCACAGGAGGGGAGGAGTCAGGGGTCACATGATCAGGGGCCTCAGTGGATGCAGGACTCTGCTGTGCTGGTTGTCATGGTGCTGGATGAGCTGAAGTTTATGTGTGGGGTCAGGAGGGGTTTACAGTGTGGATGTAGCAGAGCTGTGTGTACGAGGTGTACGGAGCAGAGCCGCGTGTGTACGAGGTGCACGGAGCAGAGCCGCGTATGTACGAGGTGTACGGAGCAGAGCCGCGTGTGTACGAGGCGTACGGAGGGGAGCCGCGCGTGTACGAGGTGTACGGAGCAGAGCCGTGTGTGTACGAGGTGTACGGAGCGGAGCCGCGTGTGTACGGGGTGTACGGAGCGGAGCCGCGCGTGTACGAGGTGTACGGAGCGGAGCCGCGCGTGTATGAGGTGTACGGAGCGGAGCCGTGTGTGTACGAGGTGTACGGAGCGGAGCCGCGTGTGTGCGAGGTGTACGGAGCGGAGCCGTGTGTGTACGAGGCGTACGGAGCGGAGCCGTGTGTGTACGAGGCGTACGGAGCGGAGCCGTGTGTACGAGGTGTACGGGGCGGAGCCGCGTGTGTACGAGGCGTACGGAGCGGTGCCGCGTGTGTACGAGGCGTACGGAGCAGAGCCGCGTATGTACGAGGTGTACGGAGCAGAGCCGCGTGTGTACGAGGCGTACGGAGGGGAGCCGCGCGTGTACGAGGTGTACGGAGCAGAGCCGTGTGTGTACGAGGTGTACGGAGCGGAGCCGCGTGTGTACGGGGTGTACGGAGCGGAGCCGCGCGTGTACGAGGTGTGCGGAGCCGCGCGTGTATGAGGTGTACGGAGCGGAGCCGTGTGTGTACGAGGTGTACGGAGCGGAGCCGCGTGTGTGCGAGGTGTACGGAGCGGAGCCGTGTGTGTACGAGGCGTACGGAGCGGAGCCGTGTGTGTACGAGGCGTACGGAGCGGAGCCGTGTGTACGAGGTGTACGGGGCGGAGCCGCGTGTGTACGAGGCGTACGGAGCGGTGCCGCGTGTGTACGAGGCGTACGGAGCGGAGTCGTGTGTGTACGAGGTGTACGGAGCGGAGCCACGTGTGTACGAGGCGTACGGAGCGGAGCCGCGTGTGTACGAGGCGTACGGAGCGGAGCCGCGTGTGTACGAGGCGTGCGGAGCAGATCCGTGCGTGTACGAGGCGTGGGGAGCGGAGCCGCTTGTGTGTACGAGGTGTACGGGGCGGAGCTGGGCGTGTACGAGGTGTGAGGAGCGGAGCCGTGTGTGTACGAGGCGTGCGGAGCGGAGCCGCGTGTGTACGAGGCGTGCGGAGCGGAGCCGCGTGTGTACGAGGCGTAAAGAGCGGAGCCGCGTGTGTACGAGGCGTGCGGAGCAGATCCGCGCGTGTACGAGGCGTGGGGAGCGGAGCCGCTTGTGTGTACGAGGTGTACGGGGCGGAGCTGGGCGTGTACGAGGTGTGAGGAGCGGAGCCGTGTGTGTACGAGGCGTGCGGAGCGGAGTCGGGCGTGTACGAGGCGTGCGGAGCGGAGCCACGTGTGTACGAGGCATACGGAGCGGAGCCGCGTGTGTACGAGGCGTGCGGAGCAGATCCGCGCGTGTACGAGGCGTGGGGAGCGGAGCCGCTTGTGTGTACGAGGTGTACGGGGCGGAGCTGGGCGTGTACGAGGTGTGAGGAGCGGAGCCGTGTGTGTACGAGGCGTGCGGAGCGGAGCCGCGCGTGTACGAGGCGTACGGAGCGGAGCCGCGCGTGTACGAGGCGTACGGAGCGGAGCCGCTTGTGTGTACGAGGCGTACGGAGCGGAGCCGCTTGTGTGTACGAGGCGTACGGAGCGGAGCCGCGCGTGTGCGAGGCGTACGGAGCGGAGCCGCGCGTGTGCGAGGCGTACGGAGCGGAGCCGCGCGTGTGCGAGGCGTACGGAGCGGAGCCGCGCGTGTACGAGGCGTACGGAGCGGAGCCGCGCGTGTACGAGGCGTACGGAGCGGAGCCGCGCGTGTACGAGGCGTACGGAGCGGAGCCGCGCGTGTACGAGGCGTACGGAGCGGAGCCGCGCGTGTACGAGGCGTACGGAGCGGAGCCGCGCGTGTACGAGGCGTACGGAGCGGAGCCGCGCGTGTGCGAGGTGTACGGAGCGGAGCCGCGCGTGTGCGAGGTGTACGGAGCGGAGCCGCGCGTGTACGAGGTGTACGGAGCGGAGCCGCATGTGTACGGAGCGGAGCCGCGCGTGTACGAGGTGTACGGAGCAGAGCCGCGTGTGTACGAGGTGTACGGAGCAGAGCCGCGTGTGTACGAGGCGGAGCCGTGTGTGTACGAGGCGTACGGAGCGGAGCCGTGTGTACGAGGTGTACGGGGCGTAGCCGCGTGTGTACGAGGCGTACGGAGAGGAGCAGCGCGTGTACGAGGCGTACGGAGCCGGGCGTGTACGAGGCGTGCGGAGCGGAGCCACGTGTGTACGAGGCGTACGGAGTGGAGCCGCGTGTGTACGAGGCGTGCGGAGCAGATCCGCGCGTGTACGAGGCGTGGGGAGCGGAGCCGCGTGTGTACGAGGTGTACGGAGCGGAGCTGCGCGTGTACGAGGTGTACGGTGCGGAGCTGGTCGTGTACGAGGCGTGAGGAGCGGAGCCGTGTGTGTACGAGGCGTGCGGAGTGGAGCCACGCTTGTACGAGGCGTACGGAGCGGAGCCGCGCGTGTACGAGGTGTACGGAGCGGAGCCGCGCGTGTACGAGGTGTACGGAGCGGAGCCGCGCGTGTACGAGGTGTATGGAGCGGAGCCGCGCGTGTACGAGGTGTACGGAGCGGAGCCGTGCGTGTACGAGGTGTACGGAGCGGAGCCGCGCGTGTACGAGGTGTACGGAGCGGAGCCGCGCGTGTGCGAGGTGTACGGACCGGAGCCGCGCGTGTGCGAGGTGTATAGAGCGGAGCCGCGTGTGTACGAGGTGTACGGAGCGGAGCCGCGTGTGTACGAGGTGTACGGAGCGGAGCCGCGCGTGTACGAGGTGTACGGAGCGGAGCCGTGTGTGTACGAGGCGTACGGAGCGGAGCCGTGTGTATGAGGTGTACGGAGCGGAGCCGCGTGTGTACGAGGCGTACCGAGTGGAGTCGTGTGTGTACGAGGCGTACGGAGCGGAGCCGCGCGTGTACGAGGCGTACGGAGCCGGGTGTGTACGAGGCGTGGGGAGCGGAGCCGCGTGTGTACGAGGTGTACGGAGCGGAGCCGCGCATGTACGAGGTGTACGGTGCGGAGCTGGGCGTGTACGAGGCGTGCGGAGCGGAGCCGCGCGTGTACGAGGTGTACGGAGCGGAGCCGCGTGTACGAGGCGTGTGGAGCGGAGCCGGGAGTGTACGAGGCGTGTGGAGCGGAGCCGCGCGTGTACGAGGCGTGCGGAGCGGAGCCGGGAGTGTACGAGGCGTGCGGAGCGGATGCTGCCCCTCTCCAGGAGCGATCACAGCAGCACGGCATGAGACATTCTTGTACTACACTGACTGTCCTGACAGAACACAGCTCGTCAGGACATAGCCCCGACCTCCAGCGACAGCCGGACAGTCCCATTGGATCTGGGACGGTTGGGGGGTTACTGTATATAAGTTGTGTGTGATAATTGTAGAATTATTAATGTCTTAGCATAAAAGGATGGACCTGAGTGTTTGTGCCGGGGTCCACATGCATGGAGGGGTTGAGGCGCTGCTGGCTGTATTATGCAGACGGTATCTGCCTGTAACAGTAGGAACCAGAAACTACTAGAAACTCTGCACCAAAATGAAGCAAACCCTTATTCTGGGGACTTCGCCTTGTACGTAACACCCCCGGATCCGGTACAAGCCGGGCAGATGTTCTCATTCATGTCATTTTCTGCTTAAGGTTCTGCGGTTTTCTGGCCAACTATAAAAAAGAAAAAGCGTAAAACAATATTTGTTTCTGCTGCATTGACATAAGTACAATCTTTCATTATATATAAATCTATTACACGTCGGGTCAATGCTGTAAAGGACAGTAAAGTGCCATGGTTGTGGTTGTGGTTTTTGGGTCACTCTACTTCCCTCCCAAAAATGCAATCAGAAACTTGTAACTACTGATCTCTCCACAAGAAGAAGCCGACAACTCCATCAATGGGATCATTTTATAAAATTAGGTCTTCGCAAGATGAAAATGGTCTCACAAACCACATTTTTTTTTAAATGTTCTTAAAAAAAAAAAAAAAATAATAACCTTACTTTGATTTTTTCCCCCATTTTTCAATACTTTATGTGCTAAATTGAATGTTGTCATTCCAAACACCAACTAGCCCCACAAAACACAAGCCCTCCGTCTATGTGAATGGAAAAACAAAGTTATATTTTTTTGGGATAAAGGGGAGGAAAATAACAAAAAATTGCTCTTGTCAGAATAATGTAATTGCTATATATATATTTTTAAAAAATTGAATAATTTTACCCCAAAATTGTGATCTGTTATAATATTATCATTCTTCATGCGAGATTAATCATTAGTCTCTAGATAAATCCAAACATCTGGAAGATGTAGAACAATATATCTGTGATTCTCTTCTGCCAGGATAAGCGCGTCCTTTCTGTCCTTTCTGTGATGGAGAAAACGCTTGAAAGATTCAGAAAGTCCGATGAGTTTTTGGAGCTTATTGTAAAGGGCCTTAATGACGACCTGGGAAAGAAACAACCAGAAACAAAGGATCCAACCAGGTAAGTTCTAATGATCCCGTCTGATAAAATGATCGGCTTTATTTCCAATGGATTGTTCTGTAGTAGAGATGGGACCTGCAGCATTTTGATCCTGAACTTCACTATGTATAGATGTAGCAAAGCTTCATGTGACAATTCACACACCGCATTGATAAACTGTCTCAGAAGGTTAGCTCTCATAACAGAATTAACATCACTTATAGTGGAACTAAACTTACAATTTTTTTTTCAGAATTGTGAAAATTCTGGCACTTTGCAAAGCACTTCATTAGTTTCTTTGGCGTCATATCCATAAAATGATCATATTAAAGTGGCCTCCAGACCCTGCTTTTCCCCAGTGCAGGAGCGTTGCTGGGGTCCTAAGAGATCAGGGACCCCAGCCCCAAAGTACATGTTTCCCCATATAACCTCCCTGCCACTTAAAAGAGGATTTATACATATATAATTACACTATGCCACTGTTACTAATCTAAAATACACTATACAAAGACCAATATTCCTAAATTACTACTATGCAAGGCCAAAATGATCCTGCTACACAATGTCCTCTACCATCACCACCACACAGTGAGTCCATATATGAGAGAAAACCCCGCAGGGTAAAAGACCATCAAAGGAGTCCAGGGAGTATAAAATCTATCATATCTATTCAGCAATAGAAAAATAGGATGATGGGGGAAGGGACACAACACATATGTGATTGTTAGACATGTAAGCCAAAAAAAAAGCAAGGCACGCAAGGAAGGGGCCATTCCAGGTATAATGGCTGTCTATAGTATCATCATGGGTATACTAAAATATCCCAAAATAGACACCGCATATATTCCACTGGGGGCAACAGTCATCATATGCAGGTGCATCTCACTAAATTAGAATATCATCAAAAAGATAATTTATTTCAGATCTTCAATACAAAAAGTGAAACTCATATATTATATAGAGTCATTACACACAGAGAGATCTATTTCAAGTGTTTATTTCTGGTAATGTTGACGATTATGGCTTACAGCCAATGAAAACACTAAAGTCAATATCTCAGTAAATTAGAATAATTACAAAAAGCACCTGCAACGGCTTCCTAAGTGTTTAAAAATGTCCCATAGTCTGTTTCAGTAGGCTCCACAATCATGGGGAAGACTGCTGACTTGACAAATGCCAAGAAGGCAGTCATTGACACCATCCACAAGGTCCCAGAGTTCCAATTTTCCTTTGGAAATCAAGGTCTCAGAGTCTGGAGGAAGAGTGGAGAGGCCACAATCCAAGCTGCTGGAGGTCTAGTGTGAAGTCTCCACAATCAGTGATGGTTTGGGGAGCCATGTCATCTGCTGGTGGAGGTCCACTGTGTTTTATCAACACCAAAGTCAGCGCAGCCGTCTACCAGGAAATTTTACAGCACTTCATGCTTCCCTCTGCCGACAAGCTTTTTGGAGATGGAAATTTCATTCTCCGGCAGGACTTGGCACCTGTCCACACTGCCAAAAGTACCAATACCTGGTTTACAAACAACAGTATCACTGTGCTTGATTGGCAGCAAACTCACATGACCTTAAACCCATAGAGAATCTATTATAGAGAATCTATGGGGTATTGTCAAGAGGAAGATAAGAGACACCAGACCCAACAATGCAGATGAGCTGAAGGCTGCTATCAAAGCAACCTGGGCTGCTATAACACCTCAGCAGTGCCACAGGCTGATCGCCTCCATGCCACGCCGCATTGATGCAGTAATTGATGCAAAAGGAGCCCTGACCAAGTATTGAGTGCATTTACTGAACATACATTTCAGTAGGACAACATTTCGGATTTTAAAAACATTTTTCAAGCTGATGTTATAAAGTATTTTAATTTACTGAGATAATGACTTTTGTGATTTCATTGGCTGTAAGCCATAATCAGTGGCGTACCGCCAATGGTGGCAGGCCACACCACTGCTATGGGGCCCGTGAGCCTCGGGGGAGCGAGGAGGATAGGTGAGTATTGGGGGGGTGGGAGGTTTTGGCGACGGAGGAGCGGGCACACGCAACAGCGGCTGCTGTAGCTACCACGTGTGCCCGCTGCTAAAGGGACATGAATATTCCCTCTTCTCCACTTCCATGGGCGTGGAGAAGAGGGAATATTCATTCTCTTTAGTAGCAGGCATGGAGGAGCGCTGAGCCGTGGCTCCTGCTTACAGTGCCCGCTGCTAAAGAGAATGCATATTCACGCTTGTAGTCCCGGCGTGGAGAGGAGTGAATATGCCGGCAGCAGCAGCAGCTCACCTCGACAACTGAGAGCGCGCGCTGCTCAGATACCAACATGAGCTGCTGGCAGACAGAAGACAGCAGCTCTGGAGCAGAGGTGAGGAAGGAAGGTGAGTATAAGTGTTTATTTTTTGTGTGTGCAGTGATGGGGCCACACATACCAGGATTGGGGGGTGAGGAGGCCATACATACCAGGATTGGGGGATGAGGGGGCCATGCATACCAGGATTGGGGGATGAGGAGGCTATACATACCAGGATTGGGGGATGAGGGAGCCATACATATCAGGATGGTGAAATTTTCCAGTAGCTGCTGCATTTCCCACCCTAGGCTTATACTCAACACGTTTTCCCAGTTTTTTTGTGGTAAAATTAGGGCCTCGGTTTATACTCGGGTCGTCTTATTTAAAACATACGGTATTTTAGAATCAGTGAGTACGTGGTGCCCATAATACTGCAGGACTGTGTAGTGCATTATACTATATGGGGGCTGCATTTTACCCTTTGGGGTGTGAAATATACTGTATGGAGGACTATGGGGAGTGCATTATATTCTATCGAGGACCATGGGAAGTTCATTATACTATATGGAGGATTATGGGAGGTGCATTATACTATATGGAGGATTTTGGAGGGTGCATTATACTATATGGAGGATTATGGGTGGCATATTATACTATATGGAAGTCTATGTGGGGCCATTATGATATTTTGAGGGCTATGTGGGGGGCCGTTATACTGTATGAAAGCAATTATACGGTGTGAAGGTTTGTGTGGGGTCCATCATACTGTTTGGAGGGCTGTGTGGGGTCCATCATACTGTTTGGAGGGCTAGTGTGGGCCATTATACTGTATGTAGGCCCATTATACTGTATGGAGGGCTGTGTGGGAGTCATAGTTGGGGGAATCATACTGTGTTAGGGTCACCATACTTTGCCTTGGGAGTTGAAGTGGGGTACAATAAGGTCATTATACTGTTCATGTAGAGGCTAATGTGGAGGAATGCACCATGGGGGTATCATACTGTGTTTGGGGGGCACTTTTATTGGCATCATACTTCATGGGGGCAATGAAAGAGGGATCTAGGACTTCAGTAGGAGGAAAGTTAGAAAAATGAAGTAAAGGCTGGAAAGTTGTGAGATCGGCTCTTCTGTGACACAGACAAATATTTCTTTATTTTTTTGGTGGGGGGGTCCAATTAGAGCTTCTGCTATGGGGTCTCATGATTTCTATGTGCGCCCCTGGCCATAATCATCAACATTAACAGAAATAAACACGTGAAATAGATCACTTTGCTTGTAATGACTTTATATAATATATGAGTTTCATTTTCAGCATTGAAGAACTAAAATAAATAAACTTTTTGATGATATTCTAGTTTAGTGAGATGCACCTGTATATATAAGGGGTGTGGGTGCCATCATACTATAAGGGGCTATGGGAGTCATCATGCTATATATAAGGGGCAGTGGGGCCATCATATTATATAAAATGGGGAGTGGGTGCCAGAATACAGTTTATAAGGGGCTGTGGGGCCATCATACAGTATAAAGGGAGCTGTAGGGGCCATAATATAGTGTACAAGTGGGTGTAGGGGCCATCATACAGTATATATTGGGCTGCGGGGGCCATCATACAGTACTATATTTATGGGGCTGTGAGGGCCATTATACAGGATATAGGGAGTTGTAGGGACCATCATGCCAGTTATAAGGAGTTGTAGAGACCATCATACAGTGCATAGGGAGCTGTGGGGACCATCAGATAATGCATAGGGAGCTGTGGAGACCATCATACAGAGCATAGGGAGCTGTGGAGATCATCAGACAATGCATAGGGAGCTGTGGGGACCATCATACGGTGCATAGAGAGATGTGGGGACCATTATACAGAGCATAGGGAGCTGTGGAGACCATCATACAGAGCATAGGAAGATGTGGGGACCATCATACAGTGCATAGGGAGCTGTGGGGACCATTATACAGGGCATAGGGAGCTGTGGAGACCATCATACAGAGCATAGGAAGATGTGGGGACCATCATACAGTGCATAGGGAGCTGTGGGGACCATTATGCAGTGCATAGAGAGATGTGGGGACCATTATACAGAGCATAGGGAGCTGTGGGGACCATTATACAGGGCAAAGGGAGCTGTGGGGACCATTATGCAGTGCGTAGGGAGCTGTGGGGACCATTATGCAGTGCGTAGGGAGCTGTGGGGACCATTATGCAGTGCATAGGGAGCTGTGGGGACCATTATGCAGTGCGTAGGGAGCTGTGGGGACCATTATGCAGTGCATAGGGAGTTGTGGGGACCATCATACAATGCATAGGGAGCTGTGGAGACCATTATGCAGTGCATAGGGAGCTGTGGAGACCATCATACAATGCATAGGGAGCTGTGAAGACCATCATACAGTGCATAGGGCACTGTGGGGACCATCAAGCAGAGCGTAGGGAGCTGTGGGGACCATCATACAGAGCATAGGGAGCTGTGGGGACCATCATACAGAGCATAGGGAGCTGTGGGGACCATCATACAGTATCTAGGGAGCTGTGGGGACCCTCATACACTATCTAAGGAGCTGTGGGGACCATCATACAGTGTGTAGGGAGCTGTGGGGACCATCATACAGTGTATAAGGAGCCGTGGGGACCATTATATAGTGTATAAGGAGCCGTGGGGACCATCATACAGTGTATAAGGAGCTTCGGGGACCATCATACAGTGCGTAGAGAGCTGTGGGGACCATCACACAATGCATAGGAAGCTGTGGAGACCATCATACAGTGCCTAAGGAGCTGTGGGGACCATCATACAGTGCATAGGGAGATGTGGGGACCATCATACAGTGCATAGGGAGCTGTGGGGACCATTATGCAGTGCATAGGGAGCTGCTGGGACCATCATACAGTACATAAGGAGGCGTGCGGACCATCATACAGTGCATAGGGCACTGTGGGGACAATCATGCAGAGCGTAGGGAGCTGTGGGGACCATCATACAGAGCATAGGGAGCTGTGGGGACCATCATACAGTACATAAGGAGCCGTGGGGACCATCATACAGTGTATAGGGAGCTGTGGAGACCATTATGCAGTGCATAGGGAGCTGTGGAGACCATCATACAATGCATAGGGAGCTGTGGAGACCATCATACAATGCATAGGGAGCTGTGAAGACCATCATACAGTGCATAGGGCACTGTGGGGACCATCAAGCAGAGCGTAGGGAGCTGTGGGGACCATCATACAGAGCATAGGGAGCTGTGGGGACCATCATACAGAGCAAAGGGAGCTGTGGGGACCATCATACAGTATCTAGGGAGCTGTGGGGACCCTCATACACTATCTAAGGAGCTGTGGGGACCATCATACAGTGTGTAGGGAGCTGTGGGGACCATCATACAGTGTATAGGGAAGTATGAGGACCATCATACAGTTTCTAAGGAGCTGTGGGGAACCATCATACAGTGCATAGTGAGCTGTGGGGACCATCATACTGTACATAAGGAGCCGTGGGGACCATCATACAGTGCATAGGGAGCTGTGGAGATCATCATACAATGCATAGGGAGCTGTGAAGACCATCATACAATGCATAGGGCACTGTGGGGACCATCATGCAGAGCGTAGGAAGCTGTGGGGACCATCATACAGAGCATAGGGAGCTGTGGGGACCATCATACAGAGCATAGGGAGCTGTGGGGACCATCATACAGAGCATAGGGAGCTGTGGGGACCCTCATACAGTGCATAGGGAGCTGTGGGGACGCTCATACAGTATTTAAGGAGCTGTGGGGACCATCATACAGTGTGTAGGGAGCTGTGGGGACCATCATACAGTGTATAGGGAAGTATGAGGACCATCATACAGTATCTAAGGAGCTGTGGGGACCATCATACAGTGCATAGTGAGCTGTGGGTACCATCATACAGAGCGTAGATAGCTGTGGGGACCATCATACAGTGCATAGGGAGCTGTGAGTTCCATCATACAGGGCATAGGGAGCTGTGGGGACCATCATACAGAGCATAGAGAGCTGTAGGGACAATTATGCAATGCATAGTGAGCTGTGGGGACCATCATACAGTGCATGGGGGAGCTGTGGGGATCATCATACAGTGTCTAGGGAGCTGTGGGGACCCTCATACAGTGTCTAGGGAGCTGTGGGGACCATCATACAGTATCTAAGGAGCTGTGGGGACCATCATACAGTGTGTAGGGAGCTGTGGGGACCATCATATAGTGTCTAGGGAGCTGTGGAAACCATCTTACAGTATCTAAGGAGCTGTGGGGACCATCATACAGTGTGTAGGGAGCTGTGGGGACCATAATACAGTGTGTAGGGAGCGGTGGGGACCATCATACAGAGCATAGAAAGCTGTAGGGACCATTATGCAATGCATAGGGAGCTGTGGGGACCATCATACAGTGCATGGGGGAGCTGTGGGGACAATCATACAGTGTGTAGGAAGCTGTGGGGACCATTATACAGTGTCTAGGGAGCTGTGGGGACCATCATACAGTGCATAGGGAGCTGTGGGGACCATCATGCAGTGTGTAGGAAGCTGTGGGGACAATCATACAGTGTGTAGGAAGCTGTGGGGACAATCATACAGTGTGTAGGAAGCTGTGGGGACCATCGTACAGTATCTAAGGAGCTGTGGGGACCATCATACAGTGTGTAGGGAGCTGTGGGGACCATCATACAGGGTATAGGGAGCTGTAGGGACCATCATACAGAGCGTAGGGAGCTGTGGGGACCATGATACCAGTGCATAGGGAGCTGTGGGGACCATCATACAGAGCGTAGGGAGCTGTGGGGACCATGATACAGTGCATACGGAGCTGTGGGGACCATCATGCAGGGTATAGGGAGCTATGGGGATCATCATACACTGCGTAGGGAGCTGTGCGGATCATCATACAGTGCGTAGGGAGCTGTGCGGATCATCATACAGTGCGTAGGGAGCTGTGGGGACCATCATACAGTGTCTAGGGAGCTGTGGGGACCATCATACAGTGTCTAGGGAGCTGTGGGGACCATCATGCAGTGTATAGGGATCTGTGGGGACCATCATACAGTGCATAGGGAGCTGTGGGGACCATCATGTAGTGTATAGGGATCTGTGGGGACCATCATACAGTGCATAGGGAGCTGTGGGGACCATCATGTAGTGTATAGGGATCTGTGGGGACCATCATACAGTGCATACGGAGCTGTGGGGACCATCATACAGGGTATAGGGAACTATGAGGATCATCATACAGTGTGTAGTGAGCTGTGGGGATCATCATGCAGTGTATAGGGAGCTGTGGGGACCATCATACAGGGTATAGGGAACTATGGGGATCATCATACAGTGTGTAGTGAGCTGTGGGGATCATCATACAGTGCATACGGAGCTGTGGGGATAATCATACAGTGTGTAGTGAGCTGTGGGGACCATCATGCAGTGTATAGGGAGCTGTGGGGACCATCATACAGTGCATAGGGAGCTGTGGGGACCATCATACAGTGTGTAGTGAGCTGTGGGACTATCATACAATATACAGGGTGCTATGGGGGCACTCAGGACATTATTTCTTTTAAATGGGTGCATCATCAGAAATTTCTTCTTTCATCACCCCGAAATCATCGTCCATAGACTTGAAGAAGAACTTTGTAGTTGGGTGTAGTTTGATTGTGGCTTTAAGGGGGCATTATTACTTAAAGGGGATTCTCAACGGTATTTGTTGCTTGGAGGGAACACTTCAGATATTGAAACTTTCATAAGAGCATATCTGACATTATTACTTGCTAGGTAGCACAGTGGGGTCTTTACTACTTTCTATGGGACGCTATTATTTTTATCGGTCCCCTCTATCTGGCACACAGTCTTTGTAGCATTAGTTGGTGGAGGGTAATCATAGTAATGACATAATTTTTGAAGTATTGAGGTTCCTATTCCACGTCGGAGGAGCAGGCAGCATGGGGAGGTTGTGCAGGGTGGGAATAGATGGGGACGGTGCTGGGAATGTGAGAAGTCAGATGGTCTTTGTACAGTGTGTTTTTTATGTAGAGGCAATGGTCATATCATAATACTATGTACTCACTGTGTAGTGTTGATGGTAGAGGGCATTGTGTAGCGGGATTATTATTGCCTTGTATAGAAGTAATTTTGGGAATATTGGTCTTTCAGTTGTGTATTTTAGGTTAGCAACAATGGTGTACTGTAATTATATATGTATAGGTCGTCTTTTAAGTGGCGGGGAGGTTGTATGGGGAAACACCTACTTTGGGGCTTTGGCCCCTGATCTTTTAGGACCCTAGCAATGTCCCGGCATACAAGGGATATCGGGGGGCACAAAGTGTTCTGGCCGTTTCCTTTACAGTATGAAGCATTTTCCACACAGTATCCTTCCTGTGTAATATACTCCAGGACTGGTGAGGCGCACTGTCGCTCCCTATTTCGCCATAACTCGGCCTCAGCACTGCAGTGCTGATCAGCCGGTCTGCTTACTTGTTCTTCGGTTTCGTGCACTATGTCTTCCACTACTGGCGCCCTTGAACCCTTGCACTCGTGACTCCCACTAGTACATCATATTCAGTGCTGCTTTGGGGTCCGTAACTCGGCGTCCAATCCAAGGACCCTTCTCTGTAAGGCCACTCTATCTCATCGGTCCAAAAAAGTCAGGCGCACTTCATGGCCGCCTCATATAGAATGAATGGAGCAGCATTTTAGCATGCGGACCACCGTTCCAATCTAAAGGGGATGAAAGTTCCTGTAGATTGGAGCTTGTTTTCATTGGACAACCCCTTTAATTTTTCACACCCTGTTTCTGCATTTAAGTCTATTTTTTGGTAAATATTCGATGACCTGGTGTAATTTGTGATGTGTTGTTGTTCACCTGAGGTTGTATTGACCTCATTTTATAACTTCTAAGGACTAGACTTTTTTTTAATATATCCTGAATAGAACACAATAGAATTGTATGGAAAACATTATTGTGTTCTTCACAATTCAAGGCAACGTGTCCTTATGAGATCTTTTTCTTGAAGGTATATGGCCCTCAGGTTCTTTATCACCATGCAATCTGAAGAGCCAACTTAGACTAAGAGTGGCCACCACTGGGCGTACACCATGGTGCAGCAAGGGCTAGCAATCTGTCCCTCCAATTGTGTGGGTACTTATTGTTTAGGGAATGTCAGTCCAATTCTTCTTTTTAAGAGGGTTCACTGTCTGTGCATCTCTGTGCCCGAAGAATATTAACCTGGTGTTACTGTATTACTGCTGTTCCAAGTGGCAAGCACATGGTTCTCTTAGAGACAGGACCCTTGTTTAAACCCAAGTAGACTTGAATTGGAAAGGCCACTGGTCTGGACCAGGACTCTAGTTGTGTCCGGTGATGGCGGCATGCACGGTGTCTATGTACGTGTCTGTGTGTAGTCAGAAAAGAATTTCAGTGGTGGCCTAATAACTGCAAGGAGCGACGGAGGTGTTGGACAAAGGTAAACGAGTGGCTGCAGAACGGTTGGTAAATGTGGCCACTTCATGCGCATATTGGCCACTGATGACTGAGGCCTCCCTCCTGGTTTGGTCCTGGAGCCCCCCGGCCACTTGTTGAACATCTTTCCTGTTTTTTACTGTTACACAAGACCCTGTGTCTCCTGTATTCTGCGGCTGCGTCCCGTTCTTCAGTCTTCTTTCTGTAGCATGGTGTGTACGACGTCCTGGATACAATGTTACTGCTCCATCACATACTGAACCCCAGAACAATTGTCATGGAATTTGGTACCAGAGTTCTCTCTGTGTATGGAGCCCCCATATTTTGTGATTACTCTTATCATTCTCACTGTGTAAGGTGAAATCCAGGAAAAAAAACACACAAAACAATATATATATATAATTAATTTTTTTATTGAAATAGCAATAAGCAACATTGTAATGAAAATATTACTGGTCCTTTAAGAAATTAAACTATGGTCACAGTCACTCTCAGATTGGCCCCGGTGGAGACCACAAAACGAGCTGCGGTCATTGGGGACCACCTGAGAGTCATTGGGACCCAAAGATCCAGAAGAAGGCAAAGAAACCCCCCCAAAAGAATTCTGATTCAGGGGGGAAAAAAATTCCTTCCTGACCCCATTTCTGGCGATCGGATATTTCCCTGGATCTCGTGTATCCTGCTGCATATTGCTGTATATAACATAAGGTTACATCATGTGAACAATGGCCAAATAGCTGTTGGCTGAGAACTCGTCCTGTATGATAAAATCTGCGATGGAGGTTCCTAATACGGCTTCCAACGAAGATGTGACATCATCCAAATGTGTATAAGAACTAGCGAGTGATAAAGGAGACAATGGCTGGTAGGTAATAAGTCATTACCTGTCTGCCAATATCTTCTTCTGGAAGACTTCAAGATATCATGTATTACATATTACATATTATTTTGAAAGCGAACCATGTAATACCACATGTGTCCTGAAGAGGCCGCTACGTCCAGCAAAACACAGCTGATTGCTGAGGGGGTTCACTGCCGGACCCCCGACTATCAACTGATCGCCTGCAAGTCCTCATTTGGGGGCAGGAGTTGTTCACACTTGGCATATTTTGTGATTCATGAGGGGAGGACAGTAGCCGGATATAGACTTTTTCTATAAAGTCAGATTAAAGGGGTTTTCAGGAATGTTTTTATGTAATATATAGGAGGTTCCCAGTGGTAGAGAAAACACACAGAGCTTTACTTTCTCCTGCTGCTCCAGCTCTGGATCTTCAGCGCTTCCTGTGCTCTATTGTGACAGGCTGCAGGGGTGATGGCTCAACTTCAGCACACATCAATGCTGCAGCCAATCACTGAGCTTAGAAGCTCTGTCAGGGTGGCCCACTGAGCCAAAGATCAGCGGCAGCGGTGAAGTGCTGGAGCTGGAGCAGGAGGTAGTAAAGCTTCATCTCTTCTACTTAAGTGACGATTTATAGGATTTATATTTAAGTGATGAAAAAAATTCAGAAATTTGTAAAAAAAAATAATAAAAATAATTTGCTTGTGTCGCCACTTTCCGAGATCTGAAAGCCGCGGCGTTTTCATGTTTCGGGAATGGGGCGGCGTGAGGGCTAGTTTTTTGCACCACAAACTGATGGTTATATTGATATCATTTTGGGGTATATACAATGTTTTGATTGTCTGTTATATATTTTTTTCTTGTTGCAACGGCTGAAAATCTGTAATTCTGGCATTTTATTTAATGTTCTAGTTACGCCGTTTACTAAATGGATTAATTTATTTTAGATTTTGATGGATCTGACTTTTACAAACGCAGCGATACCAAATATGTGTATTATTTAAATGTTTTATATTTCTTAATTTTTAATGGGGGGAAAACTGGGATGATTTGAACTTTTATACTTTTTTCATTTTTTTTTACTTTTCACTGTATTTGTTCGTCTCTTTAGGGGGCTTGAACCTGCGATCATCTGATTGCTTGTGCTATATACTGCATTGCTATATATAGCAGAAATCACGTTCTCCTATGAACACTAGCAACAGGCTGGCTGTCACAGGAATCCAGTGATGACAGACACAGGGATCTTCAGTGATCAAGTCACGGGTGCGCCAATGAAGAGATGGAATGGTGCACCCCCTGCTGGCGCACATTAAATGCCGCTGTCACAGACTGATAGCAAGATTTAATAGGCTAACTGTCGTGGGCAGAGCTCCGCTCAACCTGCGACTGTTAGAGGCATATGATTGCTGAATAACACAGCCATCATCTGCCGAGAAAGATGCAGACTCGGCGTGTGAGCCTGCAAGAAATGCGGGGAGCAGAATTATGACGGATATAGTCCTTCATAAGTTAAGATGCATTTCTTAGTTAAAGAGTGACCGTCATTAACTGTATTTTCTAGACTATATGACGCACTTTTTAACAACAAAAAATCTTGCTGAGTATTGTGTGCGTCCTATAGACCAGAAGCAGCGTCCTATCAAGTATGCTTATCATGTGTCTGGCACCTGCCGGAGCAGATTTCAGCTGATCGTGGGGGTGCCAGGTGTCAGACCCTCCGATCTCATACTGATCAGCGATCTTACAGATAGGTCATCAGTTCTTAAGTCCCAAATAACCCTTTAAGGGGACTGGGAATGAAATCACCACCAAGGCACCAACAGAATAATAAATATGTCCTTGTATAAACTGTTGGTTCATTATAAGCTCATTGTCTACACAATGTAGAAATGAATGATTTATACAGGGGCATCTTTATAAACTCATTACACAGTGGTATTTCACAATGGTGGTGGTTTAGGGGCCTGAAATGAAGTGATGGGTTACCTTTAATACAGCCATGAACATTCACACACATACACACTCACCTCAACACACACACATACATACACACACAGACACAAATACACACTCACCTCAACACACACATACATACACACACACACACAAATACACACTCACCTCTATACACATACAATAAACACACAGGCACACACCCCTTCAGTGCTGCAGTGCTCGGTACAAAAACACACAGACCGTTAGTCCAGGGACACACAAACCATCACACAGCCACCCCTTTATTGAAAGGGTCACAGAGACACACCCCTTCATTTCTGGGGTCACAGACACACATCCCTTTGGTGCTGAGGTCACACAAACAGACACAGACACACACCTTCAGTGCTGGAGCCACACACACAGCCCTTCAGTGCTGCATTTCTGGGGACATGTGCATGTGTGCCAAACACACGTGCACACATCCCTTCAGTGCTGCAGTGTTGAGGACACAAACACACACCCCATTAGTGCAGGGACAGACAAACCATCACACAGCCACCCCTTTATTGATGGGGCCATAGAGACACAGCCCTTCATTGCTGGGGTCACAGACACACATCCCTTTGGTGCTGAGGTCACACAAACAGACACAGACACACACCTTCAGTGCTGGAGCCACACACACAGCCCTTCAGTGCTGCATTTCAGGGGACATGAACACATGTGCCAAACACACGTGCACACCCCTTCAGTGCTGCAGTGTTGAGGACACAAACACACACCCCATTAGTGCAGGGACGCACAAACCATCACACATCCACCCCTTTATTGATGGGGTCACAGTGATACCCCATCATTTCTGGAATCACAGACACACATCCCTTTGGTGCTGAGGTCACACAAACAGACACAGACACACACCTTCAGTGCTGGAGCCACACACACAGCCCTTCAGTGCTGCATTTCAGGGGAGATGTACACATGTGCCAAACACACGTGCACACACCCCTTCAGTGTTGCAGTGATGAGGAAACAAGCACACACCCCATTAGTGCAGGGACACGCAAACCATCACACAGCCTCCCCGTTATTGATGGGGCCATAGAGACACACATCTTTATTGCTGGGGTCACAGACACACATCCCTTTGGTGCTGAGGTCACACAAACAGACACAGACACACACCTTCAGTGCTGGGGCCACACACACAGCCCTTCAATGCTGCATTTCAGTGGACATGTACGTGTGTGCCAAACACACGAGCACAAACCCCTTCAGTGCTGCAGTGTTGAGGAAACAAGCACAAACCCCATTAGTGCAGAGACACGCAAAGCATCACTCAGCCACCCCTTTATTGATGGGGTCACAGAGACACCCCTTCATTTCTGGGGTCACAGACACACATCCCTTTGGTGCTGAGGTCACACAAACAGAAACAGACACATACTTTCAGTGCTGGGGCCACACTCACCGCCCTTCAGTGCTGCATTTCTGGAGACATGTACATGTGTGCCAAACACACATGCACACACTCCTTCAGTGCTGCAGTGTTGAGGAAACAAGCACACACCCCATTAGTGCAGGGACACGCAAACCATCACACAGCCTCCCCGTTATTGATGGGGCCATAGAGATACACATCTTTATTGCTGGGGTCACAGACACACATCCCTTTGGTGCAGAGGTCACACAAACAGACACAGACACACACCTTCAGTGAAGGGGCCACACACACAGCCCTTCAGTGCTGCATTTCAGGGGACAGTTAGACGTGTGCCAAACACACGTGCACACACCCCTTCAGTGCTGCAGTGTTGAGGACACAAACACACACCCCATTAATGCAGGGACACACAAACCATCACACAGCCACCCCTTTATTGATGGGGCCATAGAGACACAGCCCTTCGTTGCTGGGGTCACAGACACACATCCCTTTGGTGCTGAGGTCACACAAACAGACACAGACAAACACCTTCAGTGCTGGAGCCACACACACAACCCTTCAGTGCTTCATTTCAGGGGACACGTACACGTGTGCCAAACACACGTGCACACACCCCTTCAGTGTTGCAGTGATGAGGAAACAAGCACACACCCCATTAGTGCAGGGACACGCAAACCATCACACATCCTCCCCGTTATTGATGGGGCCATAGAGACACACATCTTTATTGCTGGGGTCACAGACACACATCCCTTTGGTGCTGAGGTCACACAAACAGACACAGACACACACTTTCATTGCTGGGGCCACACACACAGCCCTTCAGTGCTGCATTTCTCGAGACATGTACATGTGTGCCAAACATACGTGCACACACCCCTTCAGTGCTGCAGTGTTGAAGACACAAACACACACCCCATTAGTGCAGGGACACACAAACCATCACACAGTCACCCCTTTATTGATGGGGCCATAGAGACTCAGCCCTTTATTGCTGGGGTCACAGACACACATCCCTTTGGTGCTGAGGTCACACAAACAGACACAGACACACACCTTCAGTGCTGGAGCCACACACACAGCCCTTCAGTGCTGCATTTCATGGGACATGTACACGTGTGCCAAACACACGTGCACACACCCCTTCAGTGTTGCAGTGTTGAGGAAACAAGCAACACCCCATTAGTGCAGGGACACGCAAACCATCACACAGCCTCCCCGTTATTGATGGGGCCATAGAGACACACATCTTTATTGCTGGGGTCACAGACACACATCCCTTTGGTGCTGAGGTCACACAAACAGACACACACCTTCAGTGCTGGGGCCACCCACACAGCCCTTCAGTGCTGCATTTCAGGGGACATGTACACGTGTGCCAAACACACGTGCACACACCCCTTCAGTGCTGCAGTGTTGAGGACACAAACACACACCCCATTAGTGCAGGGACACACAAACCATCACACATCCACCCCTTTATTGATGGGGTCATAGAGACACCCCTTCATTTCTGGGGTCACAGACACACATCCCTTTGGTGCTGAGGTCACACAAACAGACACAGACAAACACCTTCAGTGCTGGAGCCACACACACAACCCTTCAGTGCTTCATTTCAGGGGACATGTACACGTGTGCCAAACACACGTGCACACACCCCTTCAGTGTTGCAGTGATGAGGAAACAAGCACACACCCCATTAGTGCAGGGACACGCAAACCATCACACAGCCTCCCCGTTATTGATGGGGCCATAGAGACACACATCTTTATTGCTGGGGTCACAGACACACATCCCTTTGGTGCTGAGGTCACACAAACAGACACAGACACACACCTTCAGTGCTGGGGCCACACACACAGCCCTTCAGTGCTGCATTTCATGGGACATGTACACTTGTGCCAAACACTCGTGCACACACCCCTTCAGTGCTGCAGTGTTGAGGACACAAACACCCACCCCATTAGTGCAGGGACGCACAAACCATCACACATCCACCCCTTTATTGATGGGGTCACAGTGATACCCCATTATTTCTGGAATCACAGACACACATCCCTTTGGTGCTGAGGTCACACAAACCGACACAGACACACACTTTCAGTGCTGAGGCCACACACACAGCCCTTCAGTGCTGCATTTCTGGAGACATGTACATGTGTGCCAAACACACGTGCACACACCCCTTCAGTGCTGCAGTGTTGAGGACAGAAACACACACCCCATTAGTGCAGGGACACACAAACCATCACACAGCCACCCCTTTATTGATGGGGCCATAGAGACACAGCCCTTCATTGCTGGGGTCACAGACACACATCCCTTTGGTGCTGAGGTCACACAAACAGACACAGACACACACCTTCAGTGCTGGAGCCACACACACAGCCCTTCAGTGCTGCATTTCATGGGACATGACCACATGTGCCAAACACACGTGCACACACCCCTTCAGTGTTGCAGTGATGAGGAAACAAGCACACACCCCATTAGTGCAGGGACACGCAAACCATCACACAGCCTCCCCGTTATTGATGGGGCCATAGAGACACACATCTTTATTGCTGGGGTCACAGACACACATCCCTTTGGTGCTGAGGTCACACAAACAGACACAGACACACACCTTCAGTGCTGGGGCCACACACACAGCCCTTCAGTGCTGCATTTCAGTGGACATGTACGTGTGTGCCAAACACACGAGCACAAACCCCTTCAGTGCTGCAGTGTTGAGGAAACAAGCACAAACCCCATTAGTGCAGAGACACGCAAAGCATCACTCAGCCACCCCTTTATTGATGGGGTCACAGAGACACCCCTTCATTTCTGGGGTCACAGACACACATCCCTTTGGTGCTGAGGTCACACAAACAGAAACAGACACACACTTTCAGTGCTGGGGCCACACTCACCGCCCTTCAGTGCTGCATTTCTGGAGACATGTACATGTGTGCCAAACACACATGCACACACCCCTTCAGTGCTGCAGTGTTGAGGAAACAAGCACACACCCCATTAGTGCAAGGACACGCAAACCATCACACAGCCTCCCCGTTATTGATGGGGCCATAGAGATACACATCTTTATTGCTGGGGTCACAGACACACATCCCTTTGGTGCTGAGGTCACACAAACAGACACAGACACACACCTTCAGTGAAGGGGCCACACACACAGCCCTTCAGTGCTGCATTTCAGGGGACATGTAGACGTGTGCCAAACACACGTGCACACACCCCTTCAGTGCTGCAGTGTTGAGGACACAAACACACACCCCATTAGTGCAGGGACACACAAACCATCACACATCCACCCCTTTATTGATGGGGTCACAGAGACACCCCTTCATTTCTGGGGTCACAGACACACATACCTTTGGTGCTGAGGTCACACAAACAGAAACAGACACACACTTTCAGTGCTGGGGCCACACTCACAGCCCTTCAGTGCTGCATTTCTGGAGACATGTACATGTGTGCCAAACACACATGCACACACCCCTTCAGTGCTGCAGTGTTGAGGACACAAACACACACCCCATTAATGCAGGGACACACAAACCATCACACAGCCACCCCTTTATTGATGGGGCCATAGAGACACAGCCCTTCGTTGCTGGGGTCACAGACACACATCCCTTTGGTGCTGAGGTCACACAAACAGACACAGACAAACACCTTCAGTGCTGGAGCCACACACACAACCCTTCAGTGCTTCATTTCAGGGGACATGTACACGTGTGCCAAACACACGTGCACACACCCCTTCAGTGCTCCAGTGTTGAGGACACAAACACCCACCCCATTAGTGCAGGGACACACAAACCATCACACATCCACCCCTTTATTGATGGGGCCATAGAGGCACACCCCTTCATTGCTGGGGTCACAGACACACATCCCTTTGGTGCTGAGGTCACACAGACAGACACAGACACACACCTTCAGTGCTGGGGCCACACACACAGCCCTTCAGTGCTGCATTTCAGGGGACATGTACACATGTGCCAAACACACGTGCACACACCCCTTCAGTGCTGCAGTGTTGAGGACACAAGCACACACCCCATTTGTGCAGGGACACACAAACCATCACACATCCACCCCTTTATTGATTGGGTCACATAGACACCCCTTCATTTCTGGGGTCACAGACACACATCCCTTTGGTGCTGAGGTCACACAAACAGACACAGACACACACTTTCATTGCTGGGGCCACACACACAGCCCTTCAGTGCTGCATTTCTCGAGACACGTACATGTGTGCCAAACACACGTGCACACACCCCTTCAGTGTTGCAGTGTTGAGGAAACAAGCAACACCCCATTAGTGCAGGGACACGCAAACCATCACACAGCCTCCCCGTTATTGATGGGGCCATAGAGACACACATCTTTATTGCTGGGGTCACAGACACACATCCCTTTGGTGCTGAGGTCACACAAACAGACACACACCTTCAGTGCTGGGGCCACCCACACAGCCCTTCAGTGCTGCATTTCAGGGATCATGTACACATGTGCCAAACACACGTGCACACACCCCTTCAGTGCTGCAGTGTTGAGGACACAAACACACACCCCATTAGTGCAGGGACACACAAACCATCACACATCCACCCCTTTATTGATGGGGTCACAGAGACACCCCATTCATTTCTGGGGTCACAGACACACATCCCTTTGGTGCTGAGGTCACACAAACAGAAACAGACACACACTTTCAGTGCTGGGGCCACACTCACAGCCCTTCAGTGCTGCATTTCTGGAGACATGTACATGTGTGGCAAACACACATGCACACACCCCTTCAGTGCTGCAGTGTTGAGGACACAAACACACACCCCATTAGTGCAGGGACACACAAACCATCACACAGCCACCCCTTTATTGATGGGGCCATAGAGACACAGCCCTTCGTTGCTGGGGTCACAGACACACATCCCTTTGGTGCTGAGGTCACACAAACAGACACAGACAAACACCTTCAGTGCTGGAGCCACACACACAACCCTTCAGTGCTTCATTTCAGGGGACATGTACACGTGTGCCAAACACACGTGCACACACCCCTTCAGTGTTGCAGTGTTGAGGAAACAAGCAACACCCCATTAGTGCAGGGACACGCAAACCATCACACAGCCTCCCCGTTATTGATGGGGCCATAGAGACACACATCTTTATTGCTGGGGTCACAGACACACATCCCTTTGGTTCTGAGGTCACACAAACAGACACACACCTTCAGTGCTGGGGCCACCCACACAGCCCTTCAGTGCTGCATTTCAGGGGACATGTACACATGTGCCAAACACACGTGCACACACCCCTTCAGTGCTGCAGTGTTGAGGACACAAACACACACCCCATTAGTGCAGGGACACACAAACCATCACACATCCACCCCTTTATTGATGGGGTCACAGAGACACCCCTTCATTTCTGGGGTCACAGACACACATCCCTTTGGTGCTGAGGTCACACAAACAGAAACAGACACACACTTTCAGTGCTGGGGCCACACTCACAGCCCTTTAGTGCTGCATTTCTGGAGACATGTACATGTGTGCCAAACACACATGCACACACCCCTTCAGTGCTGAAGTGTTGAGGACACAAACACACACCCCATTAGTGCAGGGACACACAAACCATCACACAGCCACCCCTTTATTGATGGGGCCATAGAGACACAGCCCTTCGTTGCTGGGGTCACAGACACACATCCCTTTGGTGCTGAGGTCACACAAACAGACACAGACAAACACCTTCAGTGCTGGAGCCACACACACAACCCTTCAGTGTTTCATTTCAGGGGACATGTACACGTGTGCCAAACACACGTGCACACACCCCTTCAGTGTTGCAGTGATGAGGAAACAAGCACACCCCATTAGTGCAGGGACACGCAAACCATCACACAGCCTCCCCGTTATTGATGGGGCCATAGAGACACACATCTTTATTGCTGGGGTCACAGACACACATCCCTTTGGTGCTGAGGTCACACAAACAGACACAGACACACACCTTCAGTGCTGGGGCCACACACACAGCCCTTCAGTGCTGCATTTCATGGGACATGTACACTTGTGCCAAACACACGTGCACACACCCCTTCAGTGCTGCAGTGTTGAGGACACAAACACCCACCCCATTAGTGCAGGGACACACAAACCATCACACAACCACCCCTTTATTGATGGGGCCATAGAGACTCACCCCTTCATTGCTGGGGTCACAGACACACATCCCTTTGGTGCTGAGGTCACACAGACAGACACAGACACACACCTTTAGTGCTGGGGCCACACACTCAGCCCTTCAGTGCTGCATTTCAGGGGATATGTACACGTGTGCCAAACACACGTGCACACACCCCTTCAGTGCTGCAGTGTTGAGGACACAAGCACACACCCCATTTGTGCAGGGACACGCAAACCATCACACATCCACCCCTTTATTGATTGGGTCACAGACACCCCTTCATTTCTGGGGTCACAGACACACATCCCTTTGGTGCTGAGGTCACACAAACAGACACAGACACACACTTTCATTGCTGGGGCCACACACACAGCCCTTCAGTGCTGCATTTCTGGAGACATGTACATGTGTGCCAAACATACGTGCACACACCCCTTCAGTGCTGCAGTGTTGAGGACACAAACACACACCCCATTAGTGCAGGGACACACAAACCATCACACAGCCACCCCTTTATTGATGGGGCCATAGAGACACAGCCCTTTATTGCTGGGGTCACAGACACACATCCCTTTGGTGCTGGGGTCACACAAACAGAAACAGACACACACCTTCAGTGCTGGGGCCACACACACAGCCCTTCAGTGCTGCATTTCAGGGGACATGTACACGTGTGCCAAACACACGTGCACACACCCCTTCAGTGCTGCAGTGTTGAGGAAACAAGCACACACCCCTATAGTGCAGGGACACGCAAACCATCACACAGCCTCCCCGTTATTGATGGGGCCATAGAGACACACATCTTTATTGCTGGGGTCACAGACACACATCCCTTTGGTGCTGAGGTCACACAAACAGACACAGACACACACCTTCAGTGCCGGGGCCACACACACAGCCCTTCAGTGCTGCATTTCATGGGACATGTACACTTGTGCCAAACACACGTGCACACACCCCTTCAGTGCTGCAGTGTTGAGGACACAACTTACACCCCATTAGTGCAGGGACACGCAAACCATCACACAGCCACCCCTTTATTAATGGGGCCATAGAGACACAACCCCTTTGTTTCTGGGGTCACAGACACACATCCCTTTGGTGCTGAGGTCACACAAACAGACACAGACACACACTTTCAGTGCTGGGGCCACACACACAGCCCTTCAGTGCTGCATTTCTGGAGACATGTACATGTGTGCCAAACACACGTGCACACACCCCTTCAGTGCTGCAGTGTTGAGGACACAAACACACACCACATTAGTGCAGGGACACACAAACCATCACACAGCCACCCCTTTATTGGTGGGGTCACAGGCACACATCCCTTTATTGGTGGGGTCACAGACACACATCCCTTTATTGGTGGGGTCACAGACACACATCCCTTTATTGGTGGGGTCATAGACACACATCCCTTTATTGGTGGGGCCACAGACACACATACTTTATTGGTGGGGTCACAGACACACATGCTTTTAGTGCTGGGGTCACAGACACACTTCCTTTTAGATCTGGGGTCACACAAACCTTCAATGCTGTGCCTACACACACAGTCACATGCACGCACACCTACCTTCTTGCTGAATCCCAAAAAGTCTTCTCACTTGATAATTGCGGGACGTATGATAGTTACTCCACAGATCTCAGAACAGCCTTGAGGAAGGTCAGGAAGAAAGAAAACAATGCAGCTAATAATCATGTGGAAATATCATGGGGATGAGGACACAGTCCATACAGCACACACTGCAGATCTCTTCCTGATCCTACTCTGCTGTTTGTGCTGTGACACAATGCTGTGCAGCCAGTCCTCCTCCCTTTCCGATGTGACCCGATCCCCAGCGTTCAGTGATGAGCTACTTACCTGGACTGGTCCTCTTCAAGCTGTGACACAAGATGGCTCAGGAATAGAACTTTGTACATTCTGTAGCAGTTATGATGTCATGTGAGGTCTATGATGTCATGTTCTCGGTGCTGTCATGTGCTTTGTGATGTCATCATAACGGACACTGCTGTTTTATGTATCAAGTTTACACTTCAGGAAATAAATTACTAAACAAAAAAGTCACAGACTGCAAATATCCCACAGCCCCATGTTATAATTCATGACAGCTATTTAAATGAACCTTTATTTTAATCCATATAACCTACTGCTATATGAAAAAAACCTCGAGATCTGAACTGGAATTTAAATTGTCGTGCATGCAGCATGTAAGAGCATGTTCACACATGGCCACTAACCAGAAAAAAAACTAAGACAGAAATACAATACACTAACACCCTGCAGTAAATAAATAAATCGCAATAGTGCATGAAAATAATAAAGCGTACTTAGTTAACATAATTTTGATCGAAATAACGTATATTCCAAATATTATACTCCATTTAACCCCTTTAAAGCATGGGGCGTAATAGTACGCACTAGGCTATCACCCCCGGTTCAGTGAGGGATCCGGCGCTGAGCCCGCACTGAACCGGGCACATGTCAGCTGATTTATACAGCTGCCATGTGCCCCCAACAGCCGCGGGTGGAATCGCGATCCATCAGCGGCTGTTAACATGTTAAATGCCGCTGTCAATCTCTGACAGCGGCATTTAACAGCGCTGCGCCGGAAGCGCGTCACTTACCCCGCCCATCGGTGACCCCGTCACGTAATCGCGGGTCACTGATGGGTGGGCATGACAACCCTGGGTCTGCAGCAGACCCCAGTGATTGTCATGTACTGACGCTATGAGCGCCACCTAGTGGTCGGCGCTCATAGCACAGCAGCATTTCTGCTACATAGAACTGATCTGCTCATCCCCTCTATGTAGCAGAGGTGATTGGACAGTTGCTGCTTCTAGCCTCCTAATGAGACTATAGAAGCAAGCAAAAAGTGTAAAAAAAAATGTTTTTAAAAATATAAAAAAAAATTAAAAATATATAAAAGTTTAAATCACCCCCCTTTCGCCCCATTCAAAATAAAATTCTAAGAATACCACCCAGATACACATATTTGGTATTGCCGTGCTCAGAATCGCCCGATCTATCAATATAAAAAAAGAATTAATCCGATCGGTAAACGGCGTAACGAGAAAATAATTCTAAACGCCAGAATTACGTTTTTTTGTTGCCGCAACATTGCAATAAAATGCAATAACGGGTGATCAAAACATCGGATCTACCCCAAAATGGTATCAATAAAAACTTCAGCTCGGCGTGCAAAAGATAAACCAGGCCCCAGATCCCGAAAAATGGAGACGCTACGGGTCTTGTAAAATGCCGCCATTTTATATTTTTAATTATGGCACTTTGCAAAGCTCTTCATTAGTTTCATTGGCGTCATATCCATAAAATGATCATATTAAAGTGGCCTCCAGACCCTGCTTTTCCCCAGTGCAGGAGCGTTGCTGGGGTCCTAAGAGATCAGGGACCCAAGCCCCAAAGTACATGTTTCCCCATATAACCTCCCTGCCACTTAAAAGAGGATTTATACATATATAATTACAGTATACCACTGTTACTAATCTAAAATACACTATACAAAGACCAATATTACCAAAATTACTACTATACAAGGCCAAAATGATCCTGCTACACAATGTCCTCTACCATCACCACCACACAGTGAGTCCATATATGAAAGAAAACCCCGCAGGGTAAAAGACCATCAAAGGAGTCCAGGGAGTATAAAATCTATCATATTTATTCAGCAATAGAAAAATAGGATGATGGGGGAAGGGACACAACACATATGTGATTGTTAGGCTATGTGCCCACGATGCAGAAATGAAGCAGAAAATTTCTGCAGCATTTCTGCATCTCCCTGGCAGAAAAAACGCATGCAGATTGTACATGCAGATTGTGCATGCGTTTTCCCTGCAGAATACATGCGGACTGACAAGCACTTTCCAGGCGATATATAGCATCACTTGGAAAGTGCATGACAACTAGGTCACACTGTATGAATCCATGCAGCCAGCATGGATTTATATAGTGTGACCGTGAAAATAAAAAAATAAAGCTATACTTACCCCCGATCCCCCACGTGTGCTGTCGCGCTCCTTCCTGGTTCCTTCCTGGCTTGCCGGCATCTCGCGAGACAGCCTGCGGTCACATGACTGCGACGTCATCTCAGGTCCTGGAAGGAGAAGCGCTGCAGGGGCCGCCGGACAGGTGAATATAAACTTTATTTATTATTTTATTCTTTTTTTCACAGGTACAATGGTACCCAGGTCTGGATGAGAGTCTTCTCTCCTCCAGAACTGGGTACCATCCGCACATTGAAACGCATATGATCCGCGTGTACAAATGTACAGACACGGATTATATGCGTCTCAATGCAAGTCAATGGCGGCAATTCCGCTGCGCTTCCGCAAAATTAATGAACATGCTGCAGATTTTTGAGCGCCGCAGAAACGCTGCGGAAAAATCCGCAGCATGTGCATTGACATTGCGGAATGCCATTGAGGACCATGTGGTGCGGATTACCATGCGTTTTTGATGCCTTTCCGCTGCGGAAATTCCGCAGCGGAAACGCATGAAAAATGCATCGTGGGCACGCTGCCTTAGACGTGTAAGCAAAAAAAAGCAAGGCACCCAAGGAAGGGGCCATTCCAGGTATAATGGCTGTCTATAGTATCATCATGGGTATACTAAAATATCCCAAAATAGACACCGCATATATTCCACTGGGGGCAACAATCATCATATGCAGGCACATCTCACTAAATTAGAATATCATCAAAAAGTTATTTTATTTGAGTTCTTCAATACAAAAAGTGAAACTCCTATATTATATAGAGTCATTACAGACAGAGTGATCTATTTCAAGTGTTTATTTCTGTTAATGTTGATGATTATGGCTTACAGCCAATGAAAACACAAAAGTCATTATCTCAGTAAATTAGAATAATTACCAAAAACACCTGCAACGGCTTCCTAAGTGTTTAAAAATGTCCCATAGTCTGTTTCAGTAGGCTCCACAATCATGGGGAAGACTGCTGACTTGACAAATGCCAAGAAGGCAGTCATTGACACCATCCACAAGGTCCCAGAGTTCCAATTTTCCTTTGGAAATCAAGGTCCCAGAGTCTGGAGGAAGAGTGAAGAGGCCACAATCCAAGCTGCTGAGGTCTAGTGTGAAGTTTCCACAATCAGTGATGGTTTGGGGGTCCATGTCATCTGCTGGTGTAGGTCCACTGTGTTTTATCAACACCAAAGTCAGCTCAGCCGTCTACCAGGAAATTTTACAGCACTTCATGCTTCCCTCTGCCGACAAGCTTTTTGGAGATGGAAATTTCATTCTCCAGGAGGACTTGGCACCTGTCCACACTGCCAAAAGTACCAATACCTGGTTTAAAGACAACAGCATCAATCTGCTTGATTGGCCAGCAAATTCACCTGAACTTAACCTCATAGAGAATCTATGGGGTATTGTCAAGAGGAAGATGAGAGAAACCAAACCCAACAAAGCAGATGAGCTGAAGGCTGCTATCAAAGCCACCTGGGCTTCCATAACACCTCAGCAGTGCCACAGGCTGATCGCCTCCATGCCACGCCGCATTGATGCAGTAATTGATGCAAAAGGAGCCCCGACCAAGTATTGAGTGCATTTACTGAACATACATTTCAGTAGGCCAATATTTCGGATTTTAAAAACATTTTTCAAGCTGATGTTATAAAGTATTTTAATTTACTGAGATAATGACTTTTGTGATTTCATTGGCTGTAAGCCATAATCAGTGGCGTACCGCCAATGGTGGCAGGCCACACCACTGCTATGGGGCCCGTGAGCCTCGGGGGAGCGAGGAGGATAGGTGAGTATTGGGGGGGGGGGTGGGAGGTTGCGGTGGCGGAGGAGCGGGCACATGCAGTAGTGGCTGCTGTAGCTACCACGTGTGCCTGCTGCTAAAGGGACATGAATATTCCCTCTTCTCCACTTCCATGGGCGTGGAGAAGAAGGAATATTCATTCTCTTTAGTAGCGGGCACGGAGGAGCACTGAGCCGTGGCTCCTATTTACAGTGCCCGCTACTAAAGAGAATGTATATTCACGCTTGTCAACGCTCATAGTCCCGGCGTGGAGAGGAGTGAATATGCCGGCAGCAGCACGAGCTCACCTAGGCAACTGAGAGCGCGCTCTGCTCAGATACCAACATGAGCTGCTGGCAGACAGAAGACAGCAGCTCTGGAGCAGAGGTGAGGAAGGAAGGTGAGTATAAGTGTTTATTTTTTGTGTGTGCAGTGATGGGGCCACACATACCAGGACTGGGGGGGTGAGGAGGCCATACATACCAGGATTGGGGGATGAGGGGGCCACACATACCAGGATTGGGGGATGAGGGGGCCACACATACCAGGATTGAGGGATGAGGGGGCCACACATACAGTGCTGGCCAAAAGTATTGGCACCCCTGCAATTCTGTCAGATAATACTCAGTTTCTTCCTGAAAATGATTGTAATCACAAACTCTTTGGTATTATTCTCTTCATTTAATTTGCTTGCAAGGAAAAAACACAAAAGAGAATGAAGCAAAAATCAAATCATTGATTATTTCACACAAAACTCCAAAAAAGGACCGGACAAAAGTATTGGCACCCTCAGCCTAATACTTGGTTGCACAACCTTTAGCCAAAATAACTGCGAACAACAGCTTCCGGTAACCATCAATGAGTTTCTTACAATGCTCTGCTGGAATTGTAGACCATTCTTCTTTGACAAACTGCTCCAGGTCCCTGATATTTGAAGGGTGCCTTCTCCAAACTACCATTTTGAGATCTCTCCACAGGTGTTCTATGGGATTTAGGTCTGGACTCATTGCTGGCCACCTTTGAAGTCTCCAGTGCTTTCTCTGAAACCATTTTATAGTGCTTTTGGAAGTGTGTTTTGGGTCATTGTCCTGCTGGAAGACCCATGACCTCTGAGGGAGACCCAGCTTTTTCACACTGGGCCCTACATTATGCTGCAAAATTTGTTGGTAGTCTTCAGACTTCATAATGCCATGCACACGGTCAAGCAGTCCAGTGCCAGAGGCAGCAAAGCAACCACAAAACATCAGGGAACCTCCGCCATGTTTGACTGTAGGGACCGTGTTATTTTCTTTAAATGCCTCTTTTTTTTTCCTGTACACTCTATGTTGATGATTTTTCCCAAAAAGCTCGACTTTTGTCTCATCTGACCAGAGAACATTCTTCCAAAACGTTTTAGGCTTTCTCAGGTAAGTTTTGGCAAACTCCAGCCTGGCTTTTTTATGTCTCGGGGTAAGAAGTGGCGTCTTCCTGTGTATCCTACCATACAGTCCCTTTTCATTCAGACATCGACGGATAGTACGGGTTGACACTGTTGTACCCTCGGACTGCAGGGCAGCTTGAACTTGTTTGGATGTTAGTCGAGGTTCTTTATTCACCATTCGCACAATCTTGTGTTGAAATCTCTCATCAACTTTTCTTTTCCGTCCACATCTAGGGAGGTTAGCCACAGTGCCATGGGCTTTAAACTTCTTGATGACACTGCGCACGGAAGACACAGGAACATTCAGGTCTTTGGAGATGGACTTGTAGCCTTGAGATTGCTCATGCTTCCTCACAATTTGGTTTCTCAAGTCCTCAGACAGTTCTTTGGTCTTCTTTCTTTTCTCCATGCTCAATGTGGTACACACAAGGACACAGGACAGAGGTTGAGTCAACTTTAATCCATGTTAACTGGCTGCAAGTGTGATTTAGTTATTGCCAACACCTGTTAGGTGCCACAGGTAAGTTACAGGTGCTGTTAATTACACGAATTAGAGAAGCATCACATGATTTTTCACAGGGTGCCAATACTTTTGTCCACCCCCTTTTTTAGGTTTGGTGTGGAATTATATCCAAGTTGGCTTTAGGACAATTATTTTTGTGTTTTTTTCATTGAAGAGAAAGTAAATGAAGAGAATAATACCAAAGAATTTGTGATTGCAATCATTTTCAGGAAGAAACTGAGTATTATCTGACAGAATTGCAGGGGTGCCAATACTTTTGGCCAGCACTGTACCATTCCTGACCCCATTTCTGGCGATTGGATATTTCCCTGGATCTTGTGTATCCTGCTGCATATTGCTGTATATAACATAGGCTTACGTCATGTGAACAATGGCCAAATAGCTGTTGGCTGAGAACTCGTCCTGTATGATAAAATCTGCGATGGAGGTTCCTAATACGGCTTCCAACGAAGATGTGAAATCATCCAAATGTGTATAAGAACTAGCGAGTGATAAAGGAGACAATGGCTGGTAGGTAATAAGTCATTACCTGTCTGCCAATATCTTCTTCTGGAAGACTTCAAGATATCATGTATTACATATTACATATTATTCTGAAAGAGCACCATGTAATACCACATGTGTCCTGGAGAGGCCACTACGTCCAGCAAAACACAGCTGATTGCTGAGCGGGTTCACTGCCGGACCCCCGACTATCAACTGATCGCCTGCAAGTCCTCATTTGGGGACAGGAGTTGTTCACACTTGGCATATTTTGTGATTCATGAGGGGAGGACAGTAGCCGGATATAGACTTTTTCTATAAAGTCAGATTAAAGGGGTTTTCAGGAATGTTTTTATGTAATATATAGGAGGTTCCCAGTGGTAGAGAAAACACACAGAGCTTTACTTTCTCCTGCTGCTCCAGCTCTGGATCTTCAGCGCTTCCTGTGCTCTATTGTGACAGGCTGCAGGGGTGATGGCTCAACTTCAGCACACATCATTGCTGCAGCCAATCACTGAGCTTAGAAGCTCTGTCAGCATGGGCCACTGAGCCAAGTGATTGGCTGCAGAGCTGCAGTCATGATGTCACCCTTGAAGCCAGTGACTAAAGATCAGCGGCAGCGGTGAAGTGCTGGAGCTGGAGCAGGAGGTAGTAAAGCTTCATCTCTTCTACTTAAGTGACGATTTATATCATTTATATTTAAGTGATGAAAAAAAATTCAGAAATTTGTAAAAATAATTTGCTTGTGTCGCTACTTTCCGAGATCCAAAAGCCGCGGCGTTTTCATGTTTCGGGAATGGGGCTGTGTGAGGACTAGTTTTTTGCACCACAAACTGATGGTTATATTGATATCATTTTGGGGTATATACAATGTTTTGATTGTCTGTTATTATATTTTTTTTTTCTTGTTGCAACGGCTGAAAATCTGTAATTCTGGCATTTTATTTAATGTTCTAGTTACGCCGTTTACTAAATGGATTAATTTATTTTATATTTTGATAGATCTGACTTTTACAAATGCAGCGATACCAAATATGTGTATTTTTTAAATGTTTTATATTTCTTAATTTTTAATGGGGGGAAAACTGGGATGATTTGAACTTTTATACTTTTTTCATTTTTTTTTTACTTTTCACTGTATTTGTTAGTCTCTTTAGGGGGCTTGAACCTGCAATCATCTGATTACTTGTGCTATATACAACATTGCTATATATAGCAGAAATCACGATCTCCTATGAACACTAGCAACAGGCTGGCTGTAACAGGAATACAGTGATGACAGACAGTATGCAGTGATGGGGCCACACATACCAGGATTGGGGGATGAGGGGGCCATGCATACCAGGATTGGGGGTTGAGGGGGCCACACATACCAGGGGATTGTGGGATGAGAAGGCCACACATACCAGGATTGGGGGATGAGGAGGCCACACATACCAGGATTGGGGGATGAGGAGGCCACAGATACCAGGATTGGGGGATGAGGAGGCCACACATACCAATATTAGAGGATGAGGAGGCCACAGATACCAAGATTGGGGGATGAGGAGGCCATACATACCAGGATTGGGGGATGAGGAGGCCACACATACCAGCATTGGGGGATGAGTGGGCCACGCATATGAGGTTTGGGGGATGAGGGGGCCATGCATACCAGGATTGGGGGATGAGGGGGGGCACGCATACCAGAATTGGGGGATGAGGGGTGCCATGCATACCAGGATTGGGGATGAGGGGGGCCATATATACCAGGAATGGGGGATGAAGAGGTCATGCATACCAGGATTGGGGAATGAAGAGGCCATACATACCAGGATTGGAGGATGAGGAGACCATCATATTAGGATTGGGGGATGAGGAGACCATGCATACCAGGATTGGGGGATGAGGGGGGGGCATGCATGCAGGATTGGGGGATGAAGGGTGCTATGCATACCAAGATTGATGGATGAGAGGTGGCCATGCATACCAGGATTGGGGGATGAGGGGGGCCATGCATACCAGGATTGGGGGATGAGGGATGCCATATGTACCAGGATTGGGGGATGAGGGGTGCCATACATACCAGGATTGGTGATGAGGGAGCCATACATACCAGGATGGTGAAATTTTCCAGTAGCTGCTGCATTTCCCACCCTAGGCTTATACTGAACTCAATACGTTTTCCCAGTTTTTTTGTGGTAAAATTAGGGGCCTCGGCTTATACTCGAGTCATCTTATTTAAAACATACGGTATTTTAAAATCAGTGAGTACGTGGTGCCCATAATACTGCAGGACCGTGTGGTGCATTATAGTATATGGGGGCTGCATTTTACCCTTTGGGGTGTGAAATATACTGTATGGAGGACTATGGGGAGTGCATTATATTCTATCGAGGACCATGGGAAGTTCATTATACTATATTGAGGATTATGGGGGGTCCATTATACTATATGGAGGATTTTGGAGGGTGCATTATACTATATGGAGGATTATAGGTGGCATATTATACTATATGGAAGTCTACACTGTGTGCAGAATTATTAGGCAAATTGTTTTTTAGAGGATTATTTTTATTATTGATCAACAACTATGTTCTCAATCAACCCAAAAGACTCATAAATATCCAAGCTTAATATTTTTGGAAGTTGGAGTGTTTTTTTTTTAGATTTGGCTATTTTAGGAGGATATCTGTTTGTGCAGGTAACTATTACTGTGCCGTATTATTAGGCAACTTAATAAAAACCAAATATAATCCCATCTCACTTGTTTATTTTCACCAGGTAAACCAATATCAGTGCACAAAATTTAGAAATAAACATTTCTGACATGCAAAAACAAAAACCAAAAAAACTAGTGATCAATACACCCACCTTTCTTTATGATGACACTCAGCAGCCTCCATCCATAGATTCTGTCAGTTGCTTGATCTGTTTTCAATCAACATTGCGTGCAGCAGCCACCACAGCCTCCCAGACACTGTTCCCAGAGGTGTACTGTTTTCCCTCCCTGTAGATCTCACATTTTATGATGGACCACAGGTTCTCTATGGCATTCAGATCAGGTGAACAAGGGGGCCATGTCATTATTTTTTCTTCTTTTAGACCTTTACTGGCCAGCCACGCTGTGGAGTAGTTGGATGCATGTGATGGAGCATTGTCCTGCATGAAAATCATGTTTTTCTTGAACGATACCGACTTCTTCCTGTACCACTGCTTGAAGAAGTTGTCTTCCAGAAACTGGCAGTAGGTCTGGGAGTTGAGCTTCACTCCATCCTCAACCCGAAAAGGTCCCACAAGTTCATCTTTGATGATACCAGCCCATACCAGTACCCCACCTCCAACTTGCTGGCGTCTGAGTCGGAGTGGAGCTCTCTGCCCTTTACTGATCCAGCCTCTGGCCCATCCCTCTGGCCCATCAAGAGTCACTCTCATTTCATCAGTCCATGAAACTTTTGAAAAATCAGTCTTAAGATATTTCTTGGCCCATTCTTGACGTTTTATCTTATGTTTCTTGTTCAAAGGTGGTTGTTTTTCAGACTTCCTTACCTTGGCCATGTCCCTGAGTATCGCACACCTTGTGCTTTTTGAAACTCCAGTAACGTTGCACCTCTGAAATATGGTAAAACTGGTGGCGAATGGCATCTTGGCAGCTTCACGCTTGATTTTCCTCGATTCATGGGCAGTTATTTTACGCCTTTTTTTGGCAACACGCTTCTTGCGACCCTGTTGGCTATTTGCCATGAAACCCATGATTGTTCGGTTATCACGCTTCAAAAGTTTGGAAATTTCAAGACTGCTGCATCCCTCTGCAAGACATCTCACAATTTTGGACTTTTCAGAGCCCGTCAAATCTCTCTTCTGACCCATTTTACCAAAGGAAAGGAAGTTGCCTAATAATTAAGCACACCTCATATAGGGTGTTGATGTCATTAGTCAACACCCCTCCTCATTACAGAGATGCACATCACCAGATTTACTTAATTGGTAGTTGGCTCTCAAACCTTTGGAGCTTGGAGTAGGACAACATGTATAAAAAGTATCAAAGTGATCAAAATACGCATTTGCCTAATAATTCTGCACACAGTGTATGTGGGGCCATTATGATATTTTGAGGGCTATGTGGGGGGCCGTTATACTGTATGAAAGCAATTATACGGTGTGAAGGTTTGTGTGGGGCCCATCATACTGTTTGGAGGGCTGTGTGGGGCCATTATACTGTTTGGAGGGCTAGTGTGGGCCATTATACTGTATGGAGGGCTGTGTGGGGTCATTATACTGTTTGGAGGGCTGTGTGGGGTCATTATACTGTATGTAGGCCCATTATACTGTATGGAGGGCTGTGTGGGAGTCACAGTTGGGGGAATCATACTGTGTTAGGGTCACCATACTTTGCCTTGGGAGTTGAAGTGGGGTACAATGAGGTCATTATACTGTTCATGTAGAGGCTAATGTGGAGGAATGCACCATGGGGGTATCATACTGTGTTTGGGGGGCACTTTTATTGGCATCATACTTCATGGGGGCAATGAAAGAGGGATCTAGGACTTCAGTAGGAGGAAAATTAGAAAAGCGAAGTAAAGGCTGGAAAGTTGTGAGATCGGCTCTTCTGTGACACAGACAAATATTCATTTATTTTTTGGTGGGGGGGGGTCCAATTAGAGCTTCTGCTATGGGGCCTCATGATTTCTATGTGCACCCCTGGCCATAATCATCAACATTAACAGAAATAAACACTTGAAATAGATCACTTTGATTGTAATGACTTTATATAATATATGAGTTTCATTTTCAGCATTGAAGAACTAAAATAAATAAACTTTTTGATGATATTCTAATTTAGTGAGATGCACCTGTATATATAAGGGGTGTGGGTGCCATCATACTATAAGGGGCTATGGGAGTCATCATGCTATATATAAGGGGCAGTGGGGCCATCATATTATATAAAATGGGGAGTGGGTGCCAGAATACAGTTTATAAGGGGCCGTGGGGCCATCATACAGTATAAAGGGAGCTGTAGGGGCCATAATATAGTGTACAAGTGGGTATGGGGGCCATCATACAGTATATATTGGGCTGCGGGGGCCATCATACAGTACTGTATATATGGGGCTGTGAGGGCCATTATACAGAATATAGGGAGTTGTAGGGACCATCATGCCAGTTATAAGGAGTTGTAGAGACCATCATACAATGCATAGGGAGCTGTGGGGACCATTATGCAGTGCATAGGGAGATGTGGGGACCATCATACAGGGCATAGGGAGCTGTGGGGACCATTATGCAGTGCGTAGGGAGCTGTGGGGACCATTATGCAGTGCGTAGGGAACTGTGGGGACCATTATACAGTGCATAGGGAGTTGTGGGGATCATCATATAGA